>NC_090621.1:2599405-2613725 GCF_004359215.1 Bremia lactucae | reverse complement strand
CCATTATGTCTATTTATTCCGCAGACTAATCAGCTGTAGAAGTAATCAAAGAGAGTTACAAGATAAGATAGATAAGAATTCATTTACATGTTTAGTATTAGTTTATAGTTAAGTCAGCATTTACAAAGATAGATTAAGAGACACTTAACTATATTAATACAGTTTTCATTTTACCCTCTTAAGTTAACTTGTCTTAAGAGAAGTCTTCCTCTATACGTACAGTGTACGTCATCTAACGGAAGGCACCACTCACAACTGAAGCAGTGTGAAGTGGACTTGTACTGAAACAGTACAAGTCGTAGTGCCCCGTTACACTAGCCGTCATCTCTCCTAATGTGAATGACCTATGTGCATCACATACACAAGGGTTGGTCACAATGGAGATGATCATCTCACAGATGTGCGCATATCGACAGTCGATGAAGAAGCACTTGGAAGTGATGTTTAATGATGTGCAAAAACTTACGGACGAAGCTGGAGTGATCAGTTGGTCATACCACTACCGCGACAATAACAAGATGCGGATTTTGCAGCTAGCGGCCATGGACATGTGCACCTCGTCTAAGTTCAACTTGTCTAGCAACAGACATCTTGCCGAAGCAGTCAAACAACACATGTCAAACGACGTCAACCACTGGTTGAAGGCCCCACTACCGGCTCTTAGCAGCCACAGCAACACAAGTACACGCCACTGTAGGAGAGAGCGAGTACTTGCGATAGCGAGCCACTAGAGAAGGTTCCAGCGATTGGAAGGAGCTCAGAAAGAGCAGCAATATACCTCACATTACTAAGAAAAACATATTACTTGTAATGGGATAAAGTTGCCCTAATGTTACACAGTTTCCGTGAAGTATACTTGGTATACTTAAGGGGATGGTCAATTACTCAAATAAAGTAATTGGACCCACCCGGGTGTGGTTCATTTACGACTGCGTGTCGTAGTCCATGTAGTAAACCCCAGTACTTGGCCAGATTGTTTGCCGTCGTTTTTATGCCGTAAGCCATGCTTGCGATCCAAATCACCTATGCTGAATGCAAGCTGGTGGGGATCCGTACGATAACGGAGCCGAAACCTCCGGGTCCCGAATTGCCTCTGCTGCACCCAATGATAAAAAGGGCGTAGATGGTGTTGTGTTGGTGTTCGACGCGAATTCTGTAGAACTTAGGAGGAGTGGAGGCTCGGAATAGAACTGCGATAATTGTCGTCTTCACATCTCGTGATGTCGTTCCGGCTGGTGTTGCAGAGCCGCGTAACAGCGTATCGCGTAGTCTCGACAAAGCTATGCGCATGTCGGACTGCGCTATTGCTTAATGAGTAGCTTCAGTGATGTTGAGGTCTTCGATTCTGCGTAGTCGCTCGCGCCACAACGAGTGAAACATTAATGCAACAGCGAAGCGCCTGACCTCGTTAAGTGCGGAGAACGAGCTGGAGCGAGCGTTCTCTCGAATTTGCACTTTGCAGCTGAGCTTGGAAAGCTGACCACGCCAACCGCGGCAGCTCGTGCAGTTCCATTGCAAAGATCGAGAGTCGTGTGTCGTCACCAAGACAGAAACCAAATGAAGACCAGCACTGACAAAGTCGTGAAATGTGCTTTTGCGGTGCTGGACATGTCACAAGACGTTTGAAGCTGGTGCATGTACGATAATTGAGCACTTTGGATGCAAAAAAGATGTGTTTGCAGCTGCACGATTCCACAGCATGAACCTGTTGCTCTTGAGTCGGTAGAGCGTCTGAGCGACATGAGGAAGAGTAGCCTGAATGCAATGGTGTGACATTTAATCGACGAGATCACAGCCGCTTGTGACAAGCAAATGTCGAGGCGCTTGCATCCGTCGATCTTGCAGCCTTGAACCATCTGTTTCGCGCTCGAGCGCAACGCATTTTTTGAACGCATTGCGAGTCGGACGCCAGCGCTGATCGCCTTGCCAAAGCGTGATTAACCGCGTAAGAGGTGGGTGGCTTCCAAAGGAAACGAATTTGCCAACTGACTTCGATCCAGTATGGTCACACGCTGTCATCGAGTTCACTTTAACCGATCCCAGGCACATGGTCGTATCGAAGGTGGTAAGTACAGTCCCACTGACACCCAGACTCTAGTCGTGGTGTCGGTGTGCATCTCTTGAGTAAGCACTTAGCGAGCCCCATGCAGCTGGCCGGCGAAGCGCTGAGAAGTTGGACACGAAGTGAAGCAGAGCGGTCCAAACTGTCTGCGCTTGGCAACAGAGAGTGTTGCCATATGCAGTGAGTCGATGATACCGACGAAGGTGCTTTCGAAGCCATGCCACCGCAACGAGGCCGCGATTAACGGGCGCAACACCGTGTCGTACGCTTTAACAAAGTCGAGAAGCAATGAGACGAACCTTCGCATTTCACGACTCGTTTTGCGGTGATTCCTGCTACCTTGTAAAGATCAAGTGCCGACGCGATGTTACGGCCATGAATAGACCTGATTTGAGCTTCACTATTGATGCAGGAAAGAAGTGGCCACAGCCGGCGTTCGTACAGTTTGGTAAACACATTGTAGTCGCTGTTTAAAAGCGACATTGGACGGTAGGTAAGAAGACTCACCGCGGCCACGAACGTCTTGATGCACATCGCTTTGGTTTCTCCAAACGACTTCGGCACGACAGCACATGTTGACCATCAAGCGAAAAGAATCGTAAGCACCGGTGCCAGTCCGGTGGCGTGATCCCTATACAAGGAGTTGCAAAATTCTCTGGGCCAAGAGCTTTGCCACGTTTGCAGTGTCTGATCGCAAACAAAACCTCTTCCTCTTAAATAAGGCGAGCAAGGCTAGCGTCGTCAACAGTTCGAGGGCAGATCAAGCTCGAAAGTAAACTACCTGACGCTGATCGTGCGTCCCTGTCACCCTGAACAATAGCTTTCCAGTCATTTGCCGTCGCCTCCGCAAGATCTCGCGATCGATTTAGGCCATGCAAGGCCACACTATCGAGAGATACGACAGTGTTATCCGAGAAATTTGTAGATACTCGAGCGAAGAAGCGCTTCGAGGATTCTCTAGGTGCATTGCTGTGCTTACGCAACAACCACTGTCGTGTCGTCCGCTGTCTGGTACTACGCTGCGCTGCGATCCTCGCACGGACGGGTGTCTCGAGCGTTCCTTCGGTCTGCATGCTTGCTGTTAGACGCGTCTGTAAACGCTGAAGACATTGTCGACAACTCAATGTCATCCCATGTCAAGCTTTTGCTATTGCGACTGCTATCTTCTTTCGAGTTTCGTTCTTTCAAGCGTCCCACAGCTCAGCATGGTTTTTTTGTGCAACGGTCTCGTCAGCTAGGGGAACTTGTGCATTGGCCTCGACTGTGTTGCGCAGCTTTTCAAATTCCAATTGTACTATCTGCTTTACCTGGCCCGTCACCTGGACAAGGACTCGGCAAACAGTTCTCTGTCGGAGGACGTGGACGGTCGTTGACGGTGACGACACTCTTTATTAATTCTTTATAAGAAATCTCGAAGAAACGCTGAAAGGGAAATCTTCTTTTATGGGTGTCCTTCAAAGGTCCCGATTGAGCGCTAAGGTCTCTAAATAATATTCTAAGTGAAAAAGGAGGTGAAAAAATATTACAACTAGTCCTCAAAAACATCGGTTAATATCAGAATTTTACCAACGAAGCTTCTTGATCCCCAAATTGACATATTTGCTAAGACATGAATAAACAATGCAATACATATGGTTTTTTCTTGTCAAAATAGATATTAAGTGAAAACATCTTTTTTCTTTAATTAGTTTATTAATTTAACTAAAAAATATATCTGAGATTTCAATAATAAAGTTTAAAATTATTAAAAATAATATGAATTAAAATATAATTCTATTATTGTTTTATTAAAAGAAAACATTTTTTTAATTTTATATTTCAGAAGTAATTTCATCTAAATTTATGTTTCAAATAAATATTCAAAATAATGTACTAAAAGACATTTGGGATCAGATTTAGGGCCCGGGATCAAGGAACTCACGTCTCGGACCCAATCAGCATGCGTAGAACTCACATACCATCGGTCAAGACGAGAGCTGCCACGTCTCCCGTCGTGAAGTGAGTACAAGTACGTGAGCGAGCTTGCAAGAAACTCGGTTGTATCACATTCAGCGACCGCATGTGCATCGCATCTTCCAGTACGTCGACAAGGCGCAAGCTGGAGATGAGAGAGCACAACATTGGAGAATGATGTGCTCCTTTTCGTGCTGGAAGTGAGCGATCGAGTACTGGATCAAGTGGGCAATTGTAGTCTCGACCAAATCTAACCGATCCTCGATGACATTGGCACTTTACTGTCAAGTCACGAAACAGTCGATCCTTCTCTTCGTCAGCGATTGGTGCGTAAACGTTGACAACGAGGAAGTCTTCCCCGCTTAATCTAGTTGTTGCTGCTATCCTGCGAAGATAGCCGAGAGTATGGGCTCAGCAGCATCACCACGCCACCACGTCGATCTGACGACTCTATTTCGCAAGGTCTAAATCCCCACAACAAAGCATGTGACTCGGAGAGCTTGGTAGCCTCCCCGTTGGCCACGGGGAGGCTACCAAGCTCTCCGAGTCACATGCTTTGTTGCGTCTATTGCATGAATACAATGTCGTGCTTGCCTCGATCGTACTCCTGCCGAAAATGCGAGTTCCAATCAGCACTACACTGATCCTTTGGAAACCCGCGCACGTTTTCTGTGAGCAGGCCAATTGAGTTATCGAGCACAGCACGACGCGATTTTGATCGAGAAGCTACTGCCAAGGCAGTCGCCATTGATTTGACTGTCGAGGAGCCCTTAGTACTGATGTGCTGCCGCTTGGCCGTACTATGCGATAAGTCTAATCGCAGAAAACATTCTCGCTAGCTTACTGATGATGCCGGCAACTGCCTCTTGGATCTCGTCTGATGAGTGGTACAGCGAAGCCACTGTCTGTGGCATAACAATACCAGTCGATGTGTCGGCCGGAGCAAGCACAGGAAGAAGTACGCACAAGGCATTCAGCGCTCCCCACTCGTCGATATTAACCGGTTTGACCACTGTTGTCAGCAAAAGGTCTGGCTTGAGCTTCCTCAGCGCTGAATGGAGAAGGTTAGCTTCTATCTTGGCACTCCAAACTTTGCTGCAGCTTCAACAGCCCACGAGGTACACAGTTCGCTGGTCTTTAGCGACACTGCCTTGTTCGTCGCATGTTGTTGGATGACAGAGAGCTGCGCTACGCTGTTTGCGGCATGCTCAATGCACTTAAGCGTGATCGACCTTGAGCGTCGAGATAAAGTCCACTGGGTGTGGAATTGGCGCGAGAAGACGCATTAAGATCGTCACATCCGACTTGATCTATGCTAAAACACTTTTTTTGATTACTTTGTCGTTGTCGTCGATCAATGCAAACGCGAATACACTATTCCGGCGGTCCGAGGACTACCTCTTGGTCGATCTACTGTTTTGTCAAATACGTTTCGAACAATTTGGAGGCGCAGCTGCAGCAACAGCTGCCGATGCGTTTGATGGTGTTTTGCGAGCTCGAGAGAGCCGCAATGTTTCTTTGTGCAGGTTTGTCGTCCCGGCCAGCTCAAAGAATGGTGCATCTAGATCTCTACCAGTCTCACGTAACTCAGCATAGAAGGTATCGACAAGTTTGATTGGAAATAAGAGTTCTCCGTCGTCCTCGTGACTCGGAGAGTCACCGATCTCGTGTTGATCGAGGTCAACGATGCAAAGTGTCGCAACAAGGTTCGATTGAGACTCCATTCGTTGTCGTTGCTGGTATCTGCTGGTTAGCCGTTCGGAGATTCGTCTCGACCGTCTGCTAGGACGACAGTAATGACACTGATACTGTGTCCACCAATTGTTCGAGTGGTGCATGCTATCTTGTCTGGAGTGTTTCAATCTCGGCTTTTGCACTGCTCCACGCAGGTTGATGTTCGTTGTTGCTTCTTTTGGCGTAGCTCGATGACTCATTCGCTGCATAATCGCTTGAGCTGACGTCAGCCGCATCAAGGTCATTTGTCGGCTCTGCCCTCTGCATTTCCGATGTTTCGACTTGCATGTTTTACTGTGCTGATGTGTATCGATGGGCTGTTGTTTCTGTACCCAATTGAGTCACCAGCGTCGACTTGGCGTTCACACCCTGCCGAGCCTGACGGGTTATTTCCCCTTGCTGTTTGTGCAGCCCGCGTAGCTCTACTGTGACTGCAGCTCAAACCTTTCCCTGTTGCTTCAGACTCTCGTCGAGCTTCAGCTGCTGCGTTGGCTCGTTGCACTTGTCTAGCAGCATTGCGTTGATGCCTCTGTTGCTGCTGCTTCAGCGATGACCTATCCCGCGGCGATATCCAGCATCTCTGTGCGACTACTTCTCTTGTTTTAGCCGTTGTGCCACCTCAAGAGCCGACTTGTATTGCATGCATTTAGGTTCTTTGGGTGTTCCCTTCCTGTCCTTCCTTGGGTTGACGTTGATTCCTGGTGCTGCCACGATCGCGATCTCGAGAGTGCAACAAGCAGCAGCAACCACTGGGTCCTTGACCTTGCAGTCCTTGCGTAGATGCCGCAAGCTGAGGCACGATCGGCATGGGTCGCTCTTGCTTACTCTTGCGTGGTGGACTGCCGCTTTCATAGATTCAGGCTTAAGCAGCTTGCGGATCCGTAGTAGTTCTTGCAGACGCTCTGTAGAAACGAAAGTAACAATTTTGCGTGGTGGGCCGTGGTAATTGTCTCCCTTCCCGTCGACTGGCTCGACATCGAGTACGTTTGAGCTTGTGGCTGCCGACACCGATGAGTGAATACGAGATGCGCCAAGCCCGAACAAGCCGAAAAGATGCACTTGGTTCAGTAAGCTACGAGCATGCTCATCGTATCCGAAGCAATTGTTGCCGCTACAAAGGGATTCGCCAGTCACCAGCGAGATAGATCGGCGCCCGAACGCCAAATTGGCGTCCTTCCATCGAAGTGTGTCACATTTGCTTGTAAATACAAACGCGACGATTGGCGAGCTGCTCGTGCACTCGAACCCCTCATGTGTGTCAAAGAGAACACGCACGCTCTGACGATTGACCTCAGATCCCGCCATGTCTAGTAGTTCAGCCCAGAAATGCCACGAGGGTGTTGTTCTGGGGAGTGCAAAGCCTGCTGGAAGTCGCGCGTACAACCGAGGACAAAGCTGCAGTCGATGCAGTAAACTAGCGCGGGCTGTTCCGCTCGCACATGCGTATCGGTGACAAAGCGCGGTGGTGCTCGGAAATAAATGTTGCCACACATCCACTCTTCGAGAGTATGGTGCTCTAGTGCAGTCATTGGGCGTTGATCGCCGTCACGCACGAGACATGCTTCGCGTACAGCACACACGAACAGCTCGGCAAGAGGATCGTTGTCGTCGTAAAGGGGTCGCTTTTTTTGCTGTTCTTGTCGTTGTGTAGCGATATCGGGCTGCGCGTCGCCAGACAACGTGGCCTTGAGCCGATTGACGTCACTCGACGTCCAGACCGCATCTTGAGGGGGAAGTTCAGTACGTGCACGTACATCGCAGACCGGGGCGGCAGTTGTTTTCATGGTCGATGTTGGCGACTCGGCTGCAGATGCAGGCGTATCGACTGCTGATGCCATGAGCTCATCGGTAGCAGCGTCATCCATTCGCTCTTGGTCGGCAGATACTGGTGGAGGTGACGAATTCGTAGTGTCTGCCGCCGCCCTATGTGCCTTGGTAGGGTGAGTAGCATCGTTGGCTGCTGCGACAGCGTCGGTGGCTACACCGCCGATGTCGTCGCCACCATGGTCATGCACGTCAGACCGTCTAATTAGGGAACGTTCTCGTTCGAATTTCTCGCTTGCTGTCCGGTTCATTGCGTAAAGCTGCACGGCCTTGATCCCAGCGCAAAAACTTTATAAGTTTGACTTATTCTCACGCACACCTCGACTTATATTTTTTTACGAAAATATTTAATATCGGAGTCTATTATATTTCTGCCTTATTTTTTTTAATTAGGAGCTGGGATTGGGATAAAGAAAGACCTTGATCACTTTTAAGTGAATTTGTAAAATTAAAATGATTGTAAACTGAGATACTTCATTTATATTTAAAATATAAATATAAAATTAAAATAAACCATCAATTTTCGATATCTGTTTCTAAAGGGAGCCGTTGGTGTTTATTCCCCTGATTGATTGGCTAAAATTCACTCAAATTGACGTAAGACGGAATTCCAATATTCACTCACTTTGAAAACTGATCCTTAGTAGTATGTTCCTTTTAGTCCTTGTCTAGAAGCCCAATTCGCTTCGCAATCACCAGTTCATTTGACACCGAACTGATTCAAATTTGGGCATTCTCTTTAGGTTTGGCACTTGAGACCATACCGTCAATTTAGATGATGCTGTGCGATAAATTTGAACGAACATTTCAATATCGAAATATAACTCATCCAACCTTATCATGTCATTAAAGCATTCGAGCAATAATATTCCTTACATTTACTAGATTGATTCATTCAATAAAACTTATACTTTCAATGATCATTTATCCTTCCCACTGCTTCAATAATGGTCAGATCAACAGTGAGACTGCCGAGCCTGTCACCATCCAACTCAAAATGCTTACGACTCCATCGGTGTCGACGTCGCTTCTGCGTTTGACTGTTTGTCCTGTTCCAGCCTTTGCTGTTCGTTGGTCTGCTGGTCTTTAATCGTCTTCTTCTGCGCCTCGCCAAACGGTGTCTGCTGCCACAGCGCCTCAAACTCGTCAGGTGTACCGCTAGAGCACAGCGCCTCATGCTGCCCTTTGTCATCGGGAGTCATACGACTCCACGTCGTGCGCAGCTTCTTTCCTTCAACTTGGCGCTCATGGACAGCTTTCAGACGACCTGTCGAATCTTCATAGCGGCGACGCATGCTTGTCACGCGTCGGCCATTATTGTCCACAATCGACGAATTACTGAAAGTGTACGAAGAGAAGGCGCGGCGACGTTGATTGTCGTTTTCAAGACTTTGGCTTCCCATCTGATTCTGCTGATTTGGATTTGAGGTCCTTGGTTTGCCCTTCTTGGACTGGTTCGAATCGTTCGTCGTGGCCTTCTTGTCGTTAAGCTGCACGGATTCCTCGCGGTGCTGCGTCGCGGGTTGCTGCTCACGTGCCAGCACAGGCAGATCTTTGAAGAAATCGTCATCTTCCATTGCGCTGGGTGCAGCCAGCATCGCGCTATTCATGTCGAAAGGGAAGCGCGAGTGACTCATAAGTCCGTACATGTGCTCCAGGTCCATCATGGACTGCTCCAGTGAGGACATTGGGTACCAGAAGCGTGGGCGGACGAGATCCCACGTGTTAAACATAGTGGCTCGATTGTCTTCGAAGGTTTAAAAGTGTTTTGTTTGTTTGGTTGCAATTTTGAAAATGAATTGAGTTGGGCTGGGCTGGGCTGACAGTTTTTCTTGGTCGCAATAGGAGTTTTTTTCTAGAAGTTTGTCGAATGGAGGGTTTCGTGCAGCGAAATCGGGGACATTTCGCAGCGAAAACTTGAGTGTAGTCATTTCGAGATCTTGATATTTTTAAGTGAACCCTGTCACTGACGCCAGCAAGATTCTTAATCGAATAATCAATTTGGCAAATTTTATAGTCAACTACAAATTGGCCTTCTAGAAGCAGAAGGCTTTTGTAGTCATTCTGAGATTTATATATAAACATTCACTGACGGCAGCCAGATCCAGTAATATAAATTCAGTAAGGTAAAATTACTCACATATTGGCCTTCCAGAAACAAATGTGCTTCAAACAATGGCGACAATTTATCATGTCGCAGACATGTATGGTATAGTATAAACATAAAAATTAAAAAAATGTCAATTGGAAATATCTTCGAATATAATCCCGATGATTTCTTGCTGCTTTTATTGCCTTCCAGAATCAAAAGATAAGCAGCATTTTAACATGTCGCATACACGTATCGTAGTATACACAAATAAAATGGTATTAGTTTTAAGCGGAAATCTTTCGCTTTCAACGAATACAAGCAATTCGAATCCCTATTGCGCATTTCATTGCACTTCTCGATGAACTGTAACGTTTTTAGCCTTGCAATCAACGTTAGCATTCAAGAAAATAATATCAAAGCAAACGCAATAAGTCGACATTTCTCGAAGCGTAATCATGACCTGGGGACATAATGATGGTGGTGTCGAGCTTTTTATAATTAAATGAGAAGGATCAGACGTCCTTTGAAGGAACAAAAAAGTTTGCGCTTGCATTTTGGATTTGTATCTCGCTGAATCTGTAACGGGCTAAAGTTGCCCTAATGTTACACAGTCCCCGTTAACTACACTTGGAGTACTTAAGGGGATAGTCAACTACAAAATTTCAATAATTGGACCCAACACTCGGGTGTGGTGCACATTTGTGACCAACCCCTGTGTATGAGATGCACATGGGTGGATTCACATTAGGAGGGATAACGCCTAGTGTCATCCGTTACGCGAGGTATCTAGAAAGATACGCTGGCAATACATATTAAATGTTATCTATAGAGATAACATCTTAATTGATAAAAAAAGGTATTTGTATTAAGCTCTATTAAATAAAAATCACTCTGAAAACTACTTCCTACTTGGCAAGTGCGCACGAAGAGACGGATTACCGCTCCCGTGACGAGACTTAATCAAAGTACTTAGTGAGTTGGGTGAGGTCGCTAACGCGCCCACCACAACTACCTCACTCCACCCAAGAGAAGCAGGTGCAAACCGCTTCCTCGCTGTGCTAGGGTGTGTGCTAAGTAGAGCGTGGCTGCATTACGACGTGTTCGCCGACAGAATCGATGCTATCCATAGCTTTTGAGATCTCGGTCACAAATCAAAATATTTTGATTCTTTGCTCGAACGGTAGCCTTTTTTCTCCTTACTTGAAGAGATAGCATGTGGCACCTACTCACTGTTATTAATCCATTACTAGAACAGTTCCTATCAGGTCGTTTTTTAAAAGCACATAAGGATCTTATGAAAGCACTGTGATAAAATGTAAAAGCTGCATCCGAGCAATCTGTTTGACTTAGCATTTGATGCCATACCGTCGATTAAGATGATGCTATGCGATAAAATTTAACAGAACCGTTTCTGTAAGGACCAGTCAACTCGTTAAGCCCTTGACCACTCATTTAGATTTATATTTTGAGCCATTCATTTTCTTTAATTCAATTTTACATATGCGCCATAATAAAAGAAGTAACAAGGTTTGCGCAATTAGGAGAGATGATACTTAGTAAGAATTAGATTCAGGATAGGCGATACCTTAAGGAGTATACCAAAAGTATCGGTTAGTAAGACTAAATTTTTATTCAGTCGTAATTTACCCTCATTCCTGACAAGTGATAGCAGTTGTTGGTCTTTCTTTGCTTCTCCGCGCTCCACTCGCTTCTTCGCCGTTCGCTCGCTTCTCGTCGTTCGCGCTTCGTTGGACTGCACTGCGTTGGATTGCCTGGTACTGCTTGTAGCGAGAGAGATTCCGCTCGCACCCAGCTTGAAGCGTGGGAACTTCCGCTCGCAGTCAACTGCTCCATTCGTTTTGAAGCGCAATTTTGAGTGTGTGGCTTTCGGTATCCACTGTAAATCTAAGAGTATACCTGGCAGATACAGTAGCTTAGTCTGTGTGAGGTTGGGTCCGACTTAAATCTGTAATACTGTTTATCCATCTGGGATAAGGCTGAATCTTTAACGCATTACGCCTTAGGGCTAAAGTAAGTCGTTGAGCCCTTTAAGCAAGAAGAGAACGGCAAATACTCAGATTCCATTCGACTGCAGCAAGGCTTTCCTCTTTGAGGCACGGTGAGAAGTCTGCAAAGACTGCGAACGATCTGCTTGCGTCTTTGCAAAAGACCCGGGGCATTGCAAAGATCTTAGCAAAGCTACTCACCAAGGAGAAAGCCTGCCTGCTCAAGCAAGGGTCCACCTTATCAGCTCCGCAACACGAAGTAGACAAGCTTTTAGAAGAAGCCGAGCGCACCATCTTAAAGGATCTTTGGTTTAACATAAGAGACTTAAATAAACTGAACAACAAAGTCTTTCAAAAGTTACGAACATATCCTTCTTCATTATGGGCCAACCCTCAAACATCGAGCTAATGCAGCAAATAATGCATATGCTACAGCAACAACAAGAGTTAATCAAATCATTGGGTAATTCCCAAAAGGAAGGTCGGCTTAAGGTGAACGGGCTAAGAATACCGATGTATAGCGGGAGAAGCGAAGAGTCGGTTTGACTTTATTACGCGCAAGTACAGCAATATTTTATTGCACGCGGTACGAAGTGGAAAGAGGACGCAATGGCTCCTCAAGTATTTGCCGTACTCGGAAGTTCATTGTGGGACCAGCAGCACAATGGTTCTTGCTGCATCAATCAGAAATTCACTCAGTCGACGAGTTTTTCTAGCAGTGTAAAGAGGAACTCGTTCTGCGGATCGACAACAACGTCTTCCAAACGACCTGCATCGGCTAAGACAAGCCAATTGCAAAGGCTTAATGGACTACATTGCGAAATTTTGGCACATTATTTTGCAAGTTGGGGACATGACTGAAATAGACCAAATTATCTATTTTCAACGAGAATTAGTAACAAGAACGCAAGAAAGTTCAATACCGACGGGGAACCACACTGTCGGAGGCTATTACTGTGGCGCTCGACTTTGAACGCGCACATTCGGTTGATTAAAATCACTATACCGGTACAACCCCTCGTCCTGGTTCACCAAATGTGGCCAAAAAATTAACAATCAGCCAGAGCTGATGAAAATCGACAATGCTCGACCATTTCATAGGTCTTCTCGCGTCCATAACAGACATCCAAATAGTCAAAGTGTGCATACTGCGTAGAACTGGACCAAACGATCCAGCAGTGTTGCAAGCGAAGGAACCAGCAAAATAGTCGCGGCAACGGATATCGTCGCGATCGTGCAAATGTCAACTATTTCGTGAGTGAGTCATTCGAAGAAGAAACCATCGCGACTGTGTCAAATAAAGCTATCACCGCACTAAGTGAAGCTGACTTTGCTTCCTTCACGGGAAAAGATATGATCGTCAAAAGGGTCATCTTGACGATCGTGCTGTTAACATAGTGCTTAATTCTGGCACCACATGCAATGTGGTGAAGCCGGGGTTGCTGCAACGCGTCACGTCTGAAGTTGCGATTCAAGTCACTCGTTTCGACGGCACTAATACCACCAATAAAGTAGGTGAAGAAAGGAGTCGCAAATATCTCCTTTGATGGAAATCAATTTTCTGTCGTTCCGGTCATTGAGTGGCCAATGAGCAATTTCCATGATGTAATTTTGGGTAAGCCTTGGATTAATGCGCACGAGCCAATCATAAATTGGCGTACTCATCAAGTTTCGTTCAATAGTGTGACAAACAACGGGATGAGGTTTTGAACCGGTCATTATTTCCTCTGCTGACTTTTCAAGGAGATTGAAGACATCACAATACGAAGAAGTCTATCGTGTCAAAATTTATAAGGAGTCAGAATCTACAAAACTTTGGGAACAACGGTAAAAGGCTTTACTCGATTCCTATAAAGATGTATTTCCGGAAAAGTTACCGAATTCATTGCCTCTCATCGGTCGGTTGAGTTTGAATTCAATATGCAACCTGGTGCGCAACCGAGTAATCGTCCGCCGTTTCAACTTTCACAAGTTGTACAAAAGGCTCTACAGAATGTCGTCGATGAGAACCTTTCACGCGGATCAATCGAGCTTTCCGACTCACCTTGGGCATCAAACATCTTTGGCATTCCTAAAATGGACCCAACAACCGGTACGAGTGTATCTCGTTCGGAATGGATTCGATCCGGAAACGCGAACATTTTGCTCCGTTGGGTGATTGACTTTCGTTACGTCAACTCAAAGTCAGTCGTCCCTAAAATACATTTGCCCCGAGCCGATGATTTATCCGATAAGATGCAAGGTATGAGCTATTACACAGTCATTGACTTAGCTTAAGGGTACCATCAAATGCGTATCCATCAGAATAACAAAAAGTACACTGCGTTTCGTACATTAAGTGAGACGTATCAGTGGTGCGTTGCTTCGATTGGCCTTGCTGTAATACCTGGCATTTAATCGCGCTTAATGCGTGTTCCTTTTAATAAGTTCCCATTCGTTGTGGTGTATTTGGATGATATATGCATCTTTTTTGTCTCGCATGACGAGCATCTTGGACATCTTGCTATCGTGTTCGACGCATTATGCAAGGAAACTCTATTCGCTCACATCGGCAAGGGCAAGTTTGCGCGTCAAGACGTCAGCTTTTTGGGGCACACTGCTTCTGGCAAATGATAATCCGTTGATAATACGAAGACAGAAGCAACCTCT
>NC_090621.1:2586697-2595033 GCF_004359215.1 Bremia lactucae | reverse complement strand
AAAATTACAGTCGACTTCAAATTAGCCTTCCAGAAACAAATGGCCGCTGCAGTCAATCTAAGATTTATTTATTAATAAACCCATTCAGTGACGGCAGCCAGATCCAGTATTATAAATTCAGTAAGGTAAAATTACTCTTGACTACATATTGTTGACCTTCCAGAAACAAATGGCTTCGAAGAATGGCGGCAATTTATCATGTCGCAGACACGTATTGTATAATAAAAATATTTTTTTTATAAATGTCACTTGGAAATATCTCCGAATGTAATTCCGATCTCTTGCTGCACTTTATTGCCTTCCAGAATCAAAAGATAAGCGGCATTTTAACATGTCGCAGAAATGTATCGTTGAATTTAACAAATAAAAGAGGTATAATTTCAAGCGCCAAATTGTACCTTTTGCATTTAATGACGTCTGAATCCCTTCAATTAATAATCTCAGCTCGACATCACCAGGCTTTATATTTCTTGGTCATGAACACGCTTCGTTTAGTTTTGCCGTATGCTACTCGGATTTTTTTATCACGTATTGGTAATATTAATAGCTACGTTTAACACGAAATGATCCAGCAAGACGATTAAAACTTTATTAACTTTAAATAAAAAACATTTTTTTTCTGCGACGTTATAATTTTGCTTTTTTTGGGCTCTTTCTGGAAGGCCAATATGTAGTCGAGCGTAATTTTACTTTTCTAGTTTCTTGGTGAAGGATCTGGCTAGCGTAAGGAAAGGATTCATAATTCCTTGTGTAATTTCTAGAAACGGCCTGATAGGAATTGAACTAGTAATGAGTTAATAAGAGTGAGTAGGTGCCACAAGCAACTTCTTCAAGTTTGAAGATAAAAGGCTACCGTTTTAGCAAAAAATCGATAATATTTAATTCGTGACCGAGATCCTGGAAGCTATGGAATTCATCAATTCATCGGGATGCCAATTCAAAATGTAAGCGCAAACTATTTGGTTTCTTCAAAGGACGTCTGATCCTTCTCATTCAATAATAACAAGCTCGACATCACCATCCTTATGTCCCCGTTCATGATTACGCTTCGAGTAATGTCGACTTATTGCATTTGCTTTGAAATTTTTATCGTGAATGCTAACGTAGATTGCAAGGCTAGAAACATTACAGTTCATCAAGAAGTGCAATGAAATGGAGCAATAGCGATTCGAATTGCTTGTAATCTTGGATAGCGAAAGATTTCCGCTTGAACTAATACCTTTTTATTTGTTAAGTTCAACGATACATTTCTGCGACATGCTAAAATGCCGCTTATCTTTTGATTCTGGAAGGCAATAAAAGCAGCAAGAAATTGGGATTACATTCGAAGATATTCCCAACTGACATTTATATAATTTTTACTGTTTATACAATACAATACATGTCTGCGACATGATAAATTGCCGCCATTCTTCGAAGCCATTTGTTTCTGGAAGGTCAACAATATGTAGTCAAGAGTAATTTTACCTTGCTGAATTTATAATACAGGATCTGGCTGCCGTCACTGAATGGGTTATTAATAAATAAATCTTAGATTGACTACAGCGGCCATTTGTTTCTGGAAGGCTAATTTGAAGTCGACTGTAAATTTTGCCTTCCTGATTTTCCAATAATGAATCTTGCTGGCGTCAGAAAAGGTTCACTTATAAATATCAAGATCTCGAAATGACTACACTCAAGTTTTCGTTTCGAAATGTCCCCGATTTCGCTGCACGAAACCCTCCATTCGACAAACTTCTAGAAAAAAACTCCTATTGCGACCAAGAAAAACTGCCAGCCCAGCCCAGCCCAACTCAATTCATTTTCAAAATTGCAACCGAACAAACAAAACACTTTTAAACCTTCGAAGACAATCAAGCCACTATGTTTAACACGTGGGATCTCGTCCGCCCACGCTTCTGGTACCCAATGTCCTCACTGGAGCAGTCCATGATGGACCTGGAGCACATGTACGGACTTATGAGTCACTCGCGCTTCCCTTTCGACATGAATAGCGAGATGCTGGCTGCACCCAGCGCAATGGAAGATGACGATTTCTTCAAAGATCTGCCTGTGCTGGCACGTGAGCAGCAACCCGCGACGCAGCACCGCGAGGAATCCGTGCAGCTTAACGACAAGAAGGCCACGACGAACGATTCGAACCAGTCCAACAAGGGCAAACCAAGTACCTCAAATCCAAATCAGCAGAATCAGTTGGGAAGCCAAAGTCTTGACAAAGACAATCAACGTCGCCGCGCCTTCTCTTCGTACACTTTCAGTAATTCGTCTATTGTGGACAATAATGGCCGACGCGTGACGAGCATGCGTCGCCGCTATGAAGATTCGACAGGTCGTCTGAAAGCTGTCCATGAGCGCCAAGTTGAAGGAAAGAAGCTGCGCACGACGTGGAGTCGTATGACTCCCGATGACAAAGGGCAGCATGAGGCGCTGTGCTCTAGCGGCACACCTGATGAGTTTGAGGCGCTGTGGCAGCAGACACCGTTTGGCGAGGCGCAGAAGAAGACGATCAAAGAACAGCAGACCAACGAACAGCAAAGACTGGAACAGGACAAACAGTCGAACGAAAAAGTGACGTCGACTCCGATGGAGTCGTAAGCATTTTGAGTTGGATGGTGACAGGCTCGGCAGTCTCCCTGTTGATCTGACCATTATTGAAGCAGTGGAAAGGATACATGTTTGTTGAAAACATAAGTTTTATTGAATGTAGCAATCTGATAAATGTCAGGAATATTATTGCTCGAATGCTTTAATGACATGATAATATTGGATGGGTTATTGGAACTGTTAGGAATGAGGGTAAATTTCGACTGAATTAAATTTGATTTTACTAACCGATAATTTCTGTATACTCCTTAAGGCATCGCCTATCCTAAATCTAATTCTTACTAAGTATCATCTCTTCTGATTGCTCAAACCTTTTTACTTGTTTTTATTATGGCGCATATATATAATGAAACTTTCGTTCGCAAACATTTGTTGCTGGGCGTGAAAAGCTGGGCGAAATTGGCACAGGTGCGACTTGTAAGGCAGACTTCAGCCTTACTAAGGAATCCTCTTGTTCTGCATTCCAGACCCATGGAGAACCTTTTTTAACGAGATGGCTCAACGGCTGAACTATCTGCGTAAATTGATGAATAAAGCGGCGATAATAACCAACAAGACCATGAAAATTTTGGAATTCCTTTACAGAGGTAGGTGGTGGACACTAAGAGGTTGCTTCTGTCTTCGTATTATCAACGGATTATCATTTGCCAGAAGCAGTGTGCCCCAAAAAGCTGACGTCTTGACGCGCAAACTTGCCCTTGCCGATGTGAGCGAATAGAGTTTCCTTGCATAATGCGTCGAACACGATAGCAAGATGTCCAAGATGCTCGTCATGCGAGACAAAAAAGATGCATATATCATCCAAATACACCACAACGAATGGGAACTTATTAAAAGGAACACGCATTAAGCGCGATTAAATGCCAGGTATTACAGCAAGGCCAATCGAAGCAACGCACCACTGATACGTCTCACTTAATGTACGAAACGCAGTGTACTTTTTGTTATTCTGATGGATACGCATTTGATGGTACCCTTAAGCTAAGTCAATGACTGTGTAATAGCTCATACCTTGCATCTTATCGGATAAATCATCGGCTCGGGGCAAATGTATTTTAGGGACGACTGACTTTGAGTTGACGTAACGAAAGTCAATCACCCAACGGAGCAAAATGTTCGCGTTTCCGGATCGAATCCATTCCGAACGAGATACACTCGTACCGGTTGTTGGGTCCATTTTAGGAATGCCAAAGATGTTTGATGCCCAAGGTGAGTCGGAAAGCTCGATTGATCCGCGTGAAAGGTTCTCATCGACGACATTCTGTAGAGCCTTTTGTACAACTTGTGAAAGTTGAAACGGCGGACGATTACTCGGTTGCGCACCAGGTTGCATATTGAATTCAAACTCAACCGACCGATGAGAGGCAATGAATTCGGTAACTTTTCCGGAAATACATCTTTATAGGAATCGAGTAAAGCCTTTTACCGTTGTTCCCAAAGTTTTGTAGATTCTGACTCCTTATAAATTTTGACACGATAGACTTCTTCGTATTGTGATGTCTTCAATCTCCTTGAAAAGTCAGCAGAGGAAATAATGACCGGTTCAAAACCTCATCCCGTTGTTTGTCACACTATTGAACGAAACTTGATGAGTACGCCAATTTATGATTGGCTCGTGCGCATTAATCCAAGGCTTACCCAAAATTACATCATGGAAATTGCTCATTGGCCACTCAATGACCGGAACGACAGAAAATTGATTTCCATCAAAGGAGATATTTGCGACTCCTTTCTTCACCTACTTTATTGGTGGTATTAGTGCCGTCGAAACGAGTGACTTGAATCGCAACTTCAGACGTGACGCGTTGCAGCAACCCCGGCTTCACCACATTGCATGTGGTGCCAGAATTAAGCACTATGTTAACAGCACGATCGTCAAGATGACCCTTTTGACGATCATATCTTTTCCCGTGAAGGAAGCAAAGTCAGCTTCACTTAGTGCGGTGATAGCTTTATTTGACACAGTCGCGATGGTTTCTTCTTCGAATGACTCACTCACGAAATAGTTGACATTTGCACGATCGCGACGATATCCGTTGCCGCGACTATTTTGCTGGTTCCTTCGCTTGCAACACTGCTGGATCGTTTGGTCCAGTTCTACGCAGTATGCACACTTTGACTATTTGGATGTCTGTTATGGACGCGAGAAGACCTATGAAATGGTCGAGCATTGTCGATTTTCATCAGCTCTGGCTGATTGTTAATTTTTTGGCCACATTTGGTGAACCAGGACGAGGGGTTGTACCGGTATAGTGATTTTAATCAACCGAATGTGCGCGTTCAAAGTCGAGCGCCACAGTAATAGCCTCCGACAGTGTGGTTCCCCGTCGGTATTGAACTTTCTTGCGTTCTTGTTACTAATTCTCGTTGAAAATAGATAATTTGGTCTATTTCAGTCATGTCCCCAACTTGCAAAATAATGTGCCAAAATTTCGCAATGTAGTCCATTAAGCCTTTGCAATTGGCTTGTCTTAGCCGATGCAGGTCGTTTGGAAGACGTTGTTGTCGATCCGCAGAACGAGTTCCTCTTTACACTGCTAGAAAAACTCGTCGACTGAGTGAATTTCTGATTGATGCAGCAAGAACCATTGTGCTGCTGGTCCCACAATGAACTTCCGAGTACGGCAAATACTTGAGGAGCCATTGCGTCCTCTTTCCACTTCGTACCGCGTGCAATAAAATATTGCTGTACTTGCGCGTAATAAAGTCAAACCGACTCTTCGCTTCTCCCGCTATACATCGGTATTCTTAGCCCGTTCACCTTAAGCCGACCTTCCTTTTGGGAATTACCCAATGATTTGATTAACTCTTGTTGTTGCTGTAGCATATGCATTATTTGCTGCATTAGCTCGATGTTTGAGGGTTGGCCCATAATGAAGAAGGATATGTTCGTAACTTTTGAAAGACTTTGTTGTTCAGTTTATTTAAGTCTCTTATGTTAAACCAAAGATCCTTTAAGATGGTGCGCTCGGCTTCTTCTAAAAGCTTGTCTACTTCGTGTTGCGGAGCTGATAAGGTGGACCCTTGCTTGAGCAGGCAGGCTTTCTCCTTGGTGAGTAGCTTTGCTAAGATCTTTGCAATGCCCCGGGTCTTTTGCAAAGACGCAAGCAGATCGTTCGCAGTCTTTGCAGACTTCTCACCGTGCCTCAAAGAGGAAAGCCTTGCTGCAGTCGAATGGAATCTGAGTATTTGCCGTTCTCTTCTTGCTTAAAGGGCTCAACGACTTACTTTAGCCCTAAGGCGTAATGCGTTAAAGATTCAGCCTTATCCCAGATGGATAAACAGTATTACAGATTTAAGTCGGACCCAACCTCACACAGACTAAGCTACTGTATCTGCCAGGTATACTCTTAGATTTACAGTGGATACCGAAAGCCACACACTCAAAATTGCGCTTCAAAACGAATGGAGCAGTTGACTGCGAGCGGAAGTTCCCACGCTTCAAGCTGGGTGCGAGCGGAATCTCTCTCGCTACAAGCAGTACCAGGCAATCCAACGCAGTGCAGTCCAACGAAGCGCGAACGACGAGAAGCGAGCGAACGGCGAAGAAGCGAGTGGAGCGCGGAGAAGCAAAGAAAGACCAACAACTGCTATCACTTGTCAGGAATGAGGGTAAATTACGACTGAATAAAAATTTAGTCTTACTAACCGATACTTTTGGTATACTCCTTAAGGTATCGCCTATCCTGAATCTAATTCTTACTAAGTATCATCTCTCCTAATTGCGCAAACCTTGTTACTTCTTTTATTATGGCGCATATGTAAAATTGAATTAAAGAAAATGAATGGCTCAAAATATAAATCTAAATGAGTGGTCAAGGGCTTAACGAGTTGACTGGTCCTTACAGAAACGGTTCTGTTAAATTTTATCGCATAGCATCATCTTAATCGACGGTATGGCATCAAATGCTAAGTCAAACAGATTGCTCGGATGCAGCTTTTACATTTTATCACAGTGCTTTCATAAGATCCTTATGTGCTTTTAAAAAACGACCTGATAGGAACTGTTCTAGTAATGGATTAATAACAGTGAGTAGGTGCCACATGCTATCTCTTCAAGTAAGGAGAAAAAAGGCTACCGTTCGAGCAAAGAATCAAAATATTTTGATTTGTGACCGAGATCTCAAAAGCTATGGATAGCATCGATTCTGTCGGCGAACACGTCGTAATGCAGCCACGCTCTACTTAGACACACACCCTAGCACAGCGAGGAAGCGGTTTGCACCTGCTTCTCTTGGGTGGAGTGAGGTAGTTGTGGTGGGCGCGTTAGCGACCTCACCCAACTCACTAAGTACTTTGATTAAGTCTCGTCACGGGAGCGGTAATCCGTCTCTTCGTGCGCACTTGCCAAGTAGGAAGTAGTTTTCAGAGTGATTTTTATTTAATAGAGCTTAATACAAATACCTTTTTTTATCAATTAAGATGTTATCTCTATAGATAACATTTAATATGTATTGCCAGCGTATCTTTCTAGATACCTCGCGTAACGGATGACACTAGGCGTTATCCCTCCTAATGTGAATCCACCCATGTGCATCTCATACACAGGGGTTGGTCACAAATGTGCACCACACCCGAGTGTTGGGTCCAATTATTGAAATTTTGTAGTTGACTATCCCCTTAAGTACTCCAAGTGTAGTTAACGGGGACTGTGTAACATTAGGGCAACTTTAGCCCGTTACAGATTCAGCGAGATACAAATCCAAAATGCAAGCGCAAACTTTTTTGTTCCTTCAAAGGACGTCTGATCCTTCTCATTTAATTATAAAAAGCTCGACACCACCATCATTATGTCCCCAGGTCATGATTACGCTTCGAGAAATGTCGACTTATTGCGTTTGCTTTGATATTATTTTCTTGAATGCTAACGTTGATTGCAAGGCTAAAAACGTTACAGTTCATCGAGAAGTGCAATGAAATGCGCAATAGGGATTCGAATTGCTTGTATTCGTTGAAAGCGAAAGATTTCCGCTTAAAACTAATACCATTTTATTTGTGTATACTACGATACGTGTATGCGACATGTTAAAATGCTGCTTATCTTTTGATTCTGGAAGGCAATAAAAGCAGCAAGAAATCATCGGGATTATATTCGAAGATATTTCCAATTGACATTTTTTTAATTTTTATGTTTATACTATACCATACATGTCTGCGACATGATAAATTGTCGCCATTGTTTGAAGCACATTTGTTTCTGGAAGGCCAATATGTGAGTAATTTTACCTTACTGAATTTATATTACTGGATCTGGCTGCCGTCAGTGAATGTTTATATATAAATCTCAGAATGACTACAAAAGCCTTCTGCTTCTAGAAGGCCAATTTGTAGTTGACTATAAAATTTGCCAAATTGATTATTCGATTAAGAATCTTGCTGGCGTCAGTGACAGGGTTCACTTAAAAATATCAAGATCTCGAAATGACTACACTCAAGTTTTCGCTGCGAAATGTCCCCGATTTCGCTGCACGAAACCCTCCATTCGACAAACTTCTAGAAAAAAACTCCTATTGCGACCAAGAAAAACTGTCAGCCCAGCCCAGCCCAACTCAATTCATTTTCAAAATTGCAACCAAACAAACAAAACACTTTTAAACCTTCGAAGACAATCGAGCCACTATGTTTAACACGTGGGATCTCGTCCGCCCACGCTTCTGGTACCCAATGTCCTCACTGGAGCAGTCCATGATGGACCTGGAGCACATGTACGGACTTATGAGTCACTCGCGCTT
>NC_090621.1:2584226-2586597 GCF_004359215.1 Bremia lactucae | reverse complement strand
AGCGATCACACGTAAAGTCCGTGACGCAATGGCAAGCGCACAGGACAAGCAAAAAGAATATGCGGACCGGAATGGTCGTAAAAATAATGAATGCTTTAAATTGGGTGAAAAAGTACTATTAAGTACTGCTACCCTACCTAAGGATGCAATTACTGTACTACCTGGAGGTACTACGAAGTTATTGCCGCGTTTCATTGGGCCCTTTACGGTGGTTGAAGAGGTTGGAGACCTAAATTATAGGCTCACCCTTCCCCCGTATATGAAGACGTACCCTGTCTTTTATGTAGGTCGTCTCAAACGGTATGTAGACCTAAATGAGGTCACATATCCCCATCTGGCTAAGGAGACCGATGGTGACGCCGACTGTGATCCGAGCTTCATTCGATGAGGGAGACGGAGAAGGCCAACAACTATCAGCCGACCGATTTCTCCCACAACGAAAAGGATTCGGAGATCGAGTGAAATCACGCGAGTAACGCGGATCCCTCAGCATTATCCTTTCAAAAAAATCCAAGCGAGTCTTCAGGCGTTCATAACCCTGACAAGGCTTCGCTCGGACATCATAAAGATCTGAGGTCAGTCGCGAGACTTGACCCTCGAGATTCGCAATACGCCGTTCAGCAGCGCTTAACGTCTGCGACTAAACGGACGAAGGTAAGGCAGCCGCGAATAGGAAGGCGAAATTGTTACTCCTCTCGGGCGCCGCCTGCACTGATGGAGGCGGGTTGAAATCAACGCTTCCTTGTTGGAAGGTTGCTTGCCCACCGCTCCGTGACGCAAGGGTATTAGATCCTCGTCCAATGGAAAGGTTACCCGAAGACTTTTTACTCTTGGGAACCGATCGATACTCTACGTATTGATGTGCCCGGCTTGGTGGCTGCCTATGAAAAAAGCACCAGCTGAGGCCACTTCGCTAGTCTCAAATGGACTATCAGAAGTAGCGTTGTGAGAAGAAACAGGGTGTACAGTACCGCTCATGATTTCTTTCACACGCAAACATGCGTAATCAATTCGCTGCGACCGCTGTTTCATCGCATTGGAATGCGGATGAATGCGGCGCACGAATTCCGCCTCGTATTGGTCGGGTGTTTCATTTGAACGCAACACGACCGGGATCGGGAAAATACGCCCAAGCGATTTTCCCTGAGCCCTCCACGATTTGAAGACGCCATAATAATTATGTGCGTCTACAAGAGCGCGCTCTAGGAGCGACGCTCTTGGCTCGTTTAAACGAGGCCGTTTAGATGGATGGGGCATCGATGATATACCACTCGTCAAATAGCCACGTGCAAAACGACTGGCTTGTGACACCGCCTGAGCAAATTAACGTGTCGTCGGCGGGCCTTTAGGCTCCGAATCCTCTATGTTAGAACCATTATGGATTATGGTTTGAGCATAAGGCGTTGTGATTTTACTTAACGGAGAAGCAGCTGCGCCTTTATGGGCAGCGCTCTCATTATTGGTCGCTGCGCTATCAAGTGCAAGAGACGAGAGAGCTTACTAAATGTTGCTGTCTCTAAGTTGTGAGCAATGAGAGAATGTTGGATGGGCAATAATGCCGCATCATCACTTCTCATGAGCTCGTTGTCCACATAATTACTATGAGATGAAGGCAACGGTGTCGACTCATTGTAGTCGACAATGACCGACGGATCAACATCCTCACTGTTAAAGTGGGATGGATCCTTAAGCTCTGTAAACACAACAGCAGCAGTAGCTGTCGGCGTTTCGACTAAGGCGTTAGACGCGGCCGGCGAGTTAACGCGGCGCGTGCGCTTAGTGTGAGGTTGAGTGGGCGTCTTCGCAGACGACCCACCAACGTGGCCCCTTTTAGGTGGCATCTTGGGTGCCGTGTATGGAAACACGTGCGCTTTAAGTTAATAAAAATTATAATGCGAAAAGATGAGACAATATTGGTAATTGGTAATAATCCTGAAGCTCAATTTTTGTTGATCTTGATGTTTTTCTAGAATAAATACCTAATAGATTATATTTACCCCTAATAGCATGATAGAGTGATCGAGTGAACTAGCGGCGCGTGAAGGTGCTCGCAGTTCCTCTCTCCTCTTTGACGAATTTAAAAATGTTAATTCGTTCTTAAAGAGGGGATGGTGTAACGGGCTAAAGTTGCCCCTATGTTACACAGTCCCCGTTAAGTACACTTGTTGTACTTATGGGGATGGTAAGTTACAAAATTACACTAATTAGACCCAACACTCGGGTTTGGTGCACATTTGTGACCAACCTTTGTGGATGTGATGCACATGGGTGCATTCACATTAGGAGGGATGACGCCCAGCGCCATCCGTGATGACGGCTAGCGTCATCCGTTACGCGAGGTATCTATAAAGATACGCTCGCAATACATATT
>NC_090621.1:2566638-2576702 GCF_004359215.1 Bremia lactucae | reverse complement strand
CGTTGCACTCCTGGCTAACGCACCCCTTCCAACCGCACCAGGCTCTTGGCACTGTGCCGGTTTATGCGACGCATGACTTCTTGTCAGCTCGCCGTCTACTGCCACAGGCTCTCGGCTCTGTGCAGGACATTCGGACGCATGACTACTTGTCATCGTCCTATTCACTACCTCAGTCTCCACGAGCTGGGTAGGAATTGGTGACGTTTGACATCCCGTCAACGCACCCTCAACTGTGTTCGACACGACATCAGTTGCATAGGCCTCTCGCAGGAGCACATCCTTTCCGGTGTCCTGCGTAGAGTTCGCAACTGTGCGTGTACGCCAGTCTATCCATGGTTGGTACTTTGCCAACCATGGCATGCCTAGGATGAGGTCATACGGACTCTCCATTCCTAGCACTGTGAACATCTCTTTACAAGAGAAGTCACTAAAGCTGAAGGCGAGTTCTACCTGAACTCCCTCATACTTGACGAGCGCGCCGTTGGTTAAACGAACGGTCGCCTCTTCTCGCTTGCCATCCTGGTAAAGCGACTTAAACATCGCCGGTCTCTTTCTTAGAGCCGCCAGTTTTACAAAATATGTTGCACCCGAATCCGCTAGGAGAGTCATCACCTGGTCATAGCCTCTTACATGAGCGCTTTAGACCAGCAGGGCTAAGGTCCGAAATTTCGAGACCTCAGGAATTATGCTACCCATTTGTTGGACAACTCTGAGTTTAGGGGTAGCTTCGGCGTCCGCGTCAGTAAGGCATCTCACCCCTACTGCGCTCCTGCATTTCCCGATTCCTCAGTGGTCAATGCAGAACTCATGCGTCTCGCACGCTGGTTCTTGCATCGCCCTTTAAGAAGGGTGTCCTCTTGCTGGGCATCTTTGCCCCACCAGGACCCTAGCATAACAGCGAGCTATCATATGGGCGCGCTTGTCGCATTTACAGCAGACAACGTCTGCATTGCCCAACTCCATGGGAGTGGCATCTGACCTCTCGGCCGGCGGAGGCTCCCAACACAATTTCCTCACTGCACGCAAGAGGAAACGGTCAAACCACTTCCTCGCTGTGCTAGGGTGTATGTCTAAGCAGAGCGTGGCCGCATTAATACGTGCTTGCCTACACTTCGTAGCACTTGAAATCCTTTCCACGACCCGCATCTCTGCGTGTGTACGTGAGGATGAGCCTCAACATCCTATGTGCTTATTTATTTCAGCTCTCCGAACAGCATCGGGAGACGGCAGGGATATGGCGCAAGGGTTTGGTGAACAAGCCCTGGCCAGGTTTCTGGGCAGTCCTCTTGCGTAACATGATGCTCAGTTGGAGTAGTTCGAGGCATCTGTGCTCGGAAAGCGGAAAGCCGTGTCCGAGGTACAGAGCCATTCTGCGGCGGAGTCTGTCACTCAGACTTAGGATGAGCTGAGGCATGTGCAGGCACGGAGCGAGGCTCTCAGCAGGACTGTTGAGACACTCTCTGTCCGGCCGCATCAGCCGAGGCCCATTCGGATGAACCCGCCCAAGTTCGATGAAACTGCAGCGCACACGATTGTCCACTGGCTTGTAGCCGTGGAGCAACGCGGTGTCGCCCAGCTCATCGAGAACGACAGCCGAATGGTGTCGTAAGCCATGTCGCATCTGCGCGGTAAGGCCTTAGAGTGGGCTTACTCGGCGCTTATGGCCTACGTTTTGGCGTTCCCAATCATGCGCAGTCTTTGAAACAAAGATTCGGCCATGTATCAGCCACCGAACAACAAAGTGTTGCTTCATGCGCGCTTTTTTGGAGCGCGAGAGGCGAAGCGATTGAAAATGTACAGGAGGAGCGCTCGACGTCAGCGTCTATTAGTGTGGGTATGAAATCGGAGCACATTAAGATACCCACATTAATGATCTGACTGCGGCACGGCCTATCGCGACAGGCCCTTTTTAGAAACTGCCGTCGACAGTGGAAGAGGCAATCCAAATTGCCTTGGTAAAGGAGCAATCCTACAACAGTGCCTCGGCTACTGCTTGGTCTAAGCCGTTGGCCGAGAGGTTAGATTCCACTCCCATGTAGTTGGGCAATGTAGACATTGTTTGCTAAAAACGCGACAATCGCGGCCATATGATGGCTCGCAGCTATGTCAAGGTCCCTGCTGGGGCAAAGTCCCCCAGCAAGAGGATCCCCTTTGCGAAGGGTGATCTAATATAAATTAGTCTAAAAACTACTACATAATTCACTAGTGCGCACGTCAGACGGATTACCGCTCCTGTGACGTCACTTAAGGTAATGCTTTTAATTCGTAGGGTGTGGTCGCTTAGGCGCCCACCAACTACCTCACTGTACGTGAGAAAACACGGTTAAACGCTTCATCACTGTGCTTTGAAGGTGCGTACTAAGTAGTGCGTGGCAGCTTTAAGTAGAACTTGCCTGGTTGCTCACACAAAGAATTGGCCTTGATTTCGTTCAAACATTTTTAGTCCACTCTCATTTAATTTTTAATGGACGAACAGGTCTACAGCCTGCTCTATTTAGCGAACCTCCGTCGTAGCGGCGGTAGTTATAGAGTTGGCCAAGGTGGGAAGTCATTTTTTCATGATACGTGGTAAAAAGTACAAAAATGTGATACCGTGACCTGAGCGGTAGGATCCCGGTTAACCAATCAAAGCAGTGGCTTGCTCCTCGATTACGGAGCCAAGGTGGTAACGCCATGGTGTAACTAGAAAATTTTGTTGACAACATTGGAGACTCGAATATATGCGTCCTACTTTTTTAAGTAAAGCGCGCGGACCAGCACCCTTTTGAAGGAAAATGCTTTACATTGCTTTAAATGGTGACCCATCTCATCAATTGTAAACAGTGGAAATGTTTGTGTCTGTAGGCGAGCACGTCTTTCGCGGCCACGCTTTACTTAAGCACAGACCTTAGCATAGCAAGGAAGGTGGGTCTAATTGCTTCACTTAAGTAATTGACGATCCCCTTAAGTACACAAAATGTACTAAACGAAGATTGTGTAGCATACGGCAACTTTAGTCCGTTGCACCATCCTCCCCCTTTAAAAAACAATATTCATTTTGCAAATTTGTCAAATAGGAGCGAGGAATGGCTAGCTGCTTCACGCTCCGCTTCAGTTCTCTCAGTCACTCTGGTGACCTGTGTGCACATTCACGGCGCCAAACATGCCATCTTAAAGGGGGAAAGCAGGTATTAATCATCTGCAAAGATACCCACTTAATCCCGAGCAAAGTACACGCGCACCGTTAACACGCCGTCGGCGCTTCGTGCCTCAGTTGAAACGCCGACAGCTACTACTGCTGTCGCGTTAACTGGACTTAAAGATCCAATCTACTCGCACAGTGAGGATGTAGACCCGTCGCTCGTTGTCGATTACGATGAGTCAACACCCCCACCTCATAGTAGTGATAGCGAGCGTGGTGGCGCTTTTACGCCAATCGTCTAAGGTCTAGGCAAAATTCACGCGCAGTTTTTAACCGCATTACGATGCGGTGAAACAGCGGTCGCAGTGAATGAATTACGCCCGCCCGCGTGTGAAAGAAATCATAGGCGGTACTGTACTCCCTGTCTCTTCTCACCACGCTACTCCTGCTAGTCTGTTTGAGACTAGCGGAGAGGCATCAGCTGATGCTCCTTCTCGAAGGTAGTCACTAAGCCGGGCACGTCAATACGTAGGGTAATGATCGGTTTCCAAGAGTCAAGACTCTTCGGGTATCCTCTCCGCTGGACGAGGATCTGTTACTTCTGCCTCATGGAGCGGTGGGCAAACAACGTTCCAACAAGGTGGCGTTGGTTCCCACCCGCACTCACTAATGCAGGCGGCACCGATATAAATGGCGATCTCACTCACCTACTCGCGGCTGCCTTACCCGCGTCTGTTCAGTCACAGGCGTTAAGCGCTGCTGAACGACACCTTGGGGATCTCGAGGGTCAAGTCTTGCGACAAAAATCGAATCTTGATATTGTCCGAGCGAAGGCTCGTCGGAATTACAAACGCCTGAAACTACGGCTGGACATCTAGGAGAAGTTGATGCTGAGGGATCCGCATTATGCGCGTGGTATCTCTCTATCGCCGAGTCCGTAACGTTCTCATGGGAGGAGAAAGTCGAAGGCACGTCTTTCGCCTCCATCATCGTCCCTATCTGATTGAAACTCGACCCATGGTTGGTGTCTCCATCAAACTCCTTAGACGGGTGGGTGGGTATGAACCAATGGGGTCTACATACCGTTTGAGACGACCCACATAAAAGACAGGGTACGTCTTCATATACGGGGGAAGGGTGAACCTATAATTTAGGTCTCCAGCCTCTTTTACCACCGTAAAGGGCCCAATGAAACGCGGCAATAACTTCGTAGTACCTCCAGGTAGTACAGTAATTGCATCCTTAGGTAGGGTAGCAGTACTTAATAGTACTTTTTCACCCACTTTAAAGCATTCATTATTTTTACGACCATTCCGGTCCGCATATTCTTTTTGCTTGTCCTGTGCGCTTGCCATTGCGTCACGGACTTTACGTGTGATGGCTAATCGCTCATCCACAAAGCGTTGAGCCTCGTTCACGCTTTCAGCATCAAACTCGCCTATGATACTACCAAGAGGTCGGTCATAAGGCGTAGTTTTTTTGACCACTGCTAAACTGGCAGGGTCACTAGGGCAAGTTTCAGTCGTTGAGGTGATTCCCTCATGGGTCATTGACATATTGACGAAACTATGTCCCTCTTTCGCACCGAGCATAGTGAGGGGCCCTCCCCCACTAAGACTCGGACTGCGCACAAAAGTGACTGACGTCCGATGATGGCGCAGTCCTTTAATATAAAACGGTGTATCACCTGAATTGGCGTGAACACTGTTATTTATAGCGAGCTCCAAAAAGGTCAATTATTTGCTCCAATCTGTGTAAGTTGCTATCGTGGGTAAGACATCCGCCACGACCCGATTGGGACGTTTAGTTTGGCCATCGGTCTGGGGATGATTTGCGGTCGACATGTGGTGCTTGCTACCTAGCAGCTCAAACACATGTCGCCAAAAACCAGACGTAGAACGTGGATCCCGGTCCGATGCTATGGACTCGGGCATCCCGTGTGGTCAGTAAACATGATCCTGGAACAAGAGAGCTGCCTTCTTGCCTGTCATCGATGTTTTACATGGTGCGAAATGCACCATCTTGCTCAGTCTGTCTACAAAGACGACTAGCCCTGTCCGGCCCTTATGATCGGGCGGCATGCCAAACGTGAAGTCCAGACTTACTGACTTTCAGCAGCTTTTTGCAATCGGTAGCGGCTTCAGTGGCGCACTGCTGGACGGTACAGGCTTAATGCGCTGACACTGATCGCAAGAGCGAATATAGTCGGCCACTCATCGATATAGGTGTGGCCATCAAAATTTCTCTGACACTTTCAAAAATGTCTTATTACGACCCAGATGCCCATTAGAGGGCGCATCGTGGAGCTTGTGAAGGATCATCAACTTGAGATCTGTGTAATGAGGTATATAGATTCTCAAGGGATCACATGGTGACAGCTGATGCCATAATAGGCCATCGCTGCAGCTAAAGCGATTTAGCTTAGCTTTCAGGTGCGACAGAAGGAAAACCTTTCGTCCACCAAACTTATCCAACAGCGGGCGAGAATGTTCTTCCTGACTGTAGCTCTTCTTTACTTCGGAGGCCAATGAGTTCGTCACGTGGTATGCGTTAACGGCTGCCAACGTTGACGACTCATTTAATGCTTTTATCAGTATCTTCGATCTGTGTAGGACTTTAAGTAACCTGACTTTAGGTCGGTACACTTTCTACATCACCGGGCTTTAGGCTTTGGGTAGGACCTGGTGACGTTTTACATCTTGTTATCGCACCCTCAATTGTTTTCGACACGACCTCAATTGCATATGCCGCTCGCAGGAGCACATCCTTTCCGCTATCCTGCGTAGAGCTTATAAATGTGCGTGTACGCAAGTCTATCCATAGTTTGTGTTTTGCCAATCATCGCATGTCTAGGAAGAGGTCATATGGACCCTCTATACCTAGCCTTGTGTACTTCTCTCTACAGAAGAAGTCACCAAAAATCTGAACCCGAGTTCTACTTGACCCCTTCAGACTATACGAGTGCGTCGCTAGCTAAACGAACGGTCGCCTCTTTCGCTTGCCATCCTAGCAAAGAGACTCAAACATCGCCGGTGTCTGTTTTAGAGCCGCGAGTTTATTAAAATTTGTATGATGCGCGGATCTATTAGGAGGGTCATCACCTGGTCATCGCCTCGTGGTCGAACGCTATAGACCAGTAAGGATGGGGACCGAAATTTTGAGACCTCAGGGACTATGCTACCTATTTGTTCGACAACTCTGACGTTTAATGTAGCTTCAGAATCCGCGTCAGTAGGGCATCCCGCCCCTTCTGCGCTCCTGCATTTTCAGACCCCTCAGTGGTCGATGCAGAACTCACGCGTCTTGTACGACGGTTCTGCCTTCATTCCTCGGGAGGGAGTCCTCTTGATGAGCGTCTTTCCTCATCAGGGACCCTAACATAGCACAGAGCCATCATATGGCCACATTTGTCGCATTTATAAAAGACAACCTACATTGTTCAAATCTATGGAAGTAGCATCCGACCTCTCGGCCGACGGCGAGAGCATCTCCTGTACATACCCTTGCAGGGATCGCTTCGCCTGTCGAGCCCCAAAGAAATGCGCCTGAAGCAACACCTCATTGTTCGGCGGCTAGTACATAGAGCGAATCTATTTCTTATAGATTGATCATGTGGGGAAAGCCTTTCCGTCTGCCATAAGTGACGAGTAAGCCCGCTCTGAGGCTTTACCTCGCAAATGCTACATGGCGAATGACACCATCCGTCTGTCGTCTTCGATGAATTGCGCCACACCGAATTGCTCAACGGGTAACAGCCAGTGGCAAATCGTGTGCGTTGCAGTCCATCGATCTTGGGCGGTCCATCCGAATAGGCCTCGGCTAATGTGGCCGAAAGGGTCCTGTTGAGAGCATCGTTCCAAGCCTACCCACGCCTAAGCTCATCCTGAGCCTTAGTGACGGACTTCGTTGCAGCATGGCTCTGTGCCTCGGACGCCGCCCTTTGTTGCCCGAGCACAAACGCCTCAAACTGCTCCAACTAAGCAAGATGTTGCTTAGGATGACTGCCCGGGAGCCTGGACAGGGCTTGTTCACAAAGTCCCCGCACCATGTGCTCAGATAACTCTTGATGATGATGAAAGAGATGATGAAAATGAGCCTAATCAATTTTAAGGCTCATCCTCACGCACACGCTCAGAGATGCGGGTCGTGGGAAGATTTTCTACTGCAATTAAGTGTAGGGGGGCACGTCTATTGTGGCCACGCTCTGCTTTACCTCACACCTTAGCACAGCGACGAAGTGGTACGACCATCATCTTTTACCAGCAGTGCGGTAGTTGGTGGGCGCCTAAGCAAACTCACCCAATGAGCTAGACAGGTAGACGCGTTTGTTATGTGACGTCACGGAAGCGGTAATCCGGTTCCACGTGCGCACTTGAGAACTCGAAAGGAGTTTTTTAAATTGATTTATGTTTGATAGCATTAAATATAAAATCTTTTTTAACCAATTATAGAAGCTTTTTAAGATATGCACTGATATATATTGCGAGCGTATAACTCTAAATACCTCGTATCTTGATGACGAAAGCCATGATCACGGATGACGCTGCGCGTCATCTGTTCTAATGTGAATGCACGCATGGGCATCACATACACAAGGGAGTTGAGGCGCCCCACCTTTACTGTTATAGGTTTAAGTGGACTAGTAATATAATCAGTACAAGCAGAAGGTGCGCCGTTACACCTGGTAGCACTTTGTAGTCCGTTTAACGGCCCACGCCCATTCCATCAAACATTGACATGTTTGATGATGAAGAAGAAAGCAAACAAGCCCTAAAGAAAGCTATCATGCAGCGTGTGCAAGGTTCACTCATTTGAGTGGCCTTGAATGCAAAATGATCGAACGGATGAGTTCAGTTGTAGGCGGGCCAACCCTTGGCACCATGCTGTTCACTTTGAACGCAGACGATCAACATGCTGCCACAGCCGAGTTCATACAATATGAACTCGATGGGGCTCATGAAAAAGTAGCCTTGCTTTACCAGCAAGGGTCCTAACACGCGGATGTGTTAAGAAAACAGGGTGCTCATCAGTTAGAATTTTGAGACAGCAGCATTTCATGCTGCTGTCTTAGACTGCCTTTTAAGATTTTTTCTGAGCCTGGTCTCAAAGACCTCATACGACCTAAAGACTAACGGGTCGTGAAGCTTGATCCCTAAGGCCCAAAATTTGGACAGCTGGCTAAGTTGGACATTTCAAATTTCAATTTCGTCGCATCGTTATCGATGCCGCGAGTATCAATGGCATCGCATAATTAGACGAACCATTTTAAGCCGCCACGTGCCGAATTTAGCTCTCGAGCCGAGCTCCTGAATTTGAAGCAGGGCAAGCGTGATCTACAGGCTTACGCCAAACATACATTAAACTTGGTCAGTTGTATCGTTAGCCATCCAATTTATAAGCAATCACAGGTAAGTGTGTTTATAAAAGGTCTTGCAGACAGTCATGTCATGACTCGCCTGTTTTGTCTTGAAAAGAGTCGCTTCATCAAACGATCTTTGTTGCGGAACAGGAGGATTTCAGCCCGAAACAGGCTTTCATCTACTAAAAGCATATCGTCCTCCAGGGCAACGAGCAAACCAAGGTCCCGAACCAATGGACTTTTCGTATGTGGAGAGCGATAAACCTCGCTCTTCAAGTTGAAAACGAATGCAAAAATGCAATCGCAGTCAAAAGACCGGCCACTTCGCCTATAATTGAAGTGCCCCATACCCAGTGCCATGAAATACTAAGCGAACGATTGACCTCCCGCTAGGAACAGCGAAGGTCGCGGACTCGGTGTCGTTTCAAAATCGTATTGGATAGGCGAGTCGACAAAATCCGTCGAGGTCAGTAGGTGCAGAGCGTTCTTGTGATCCAGCAACGTCAGCCTTTGATAAAAGTTGCTTCCACAGAAAAATACTGTGAGTAACTGCCCCAGGTGATTAGGTCAACCTCGTCACCCTGAAAATGAATAAATTGCCACTTAAGTACATAATCGATTGTGGAGCGTCGAATAACGCAAATTGCTGAATGATGGCAGGCTCAAATATATTGAGCGTCATGTTTCTCTAACCAGGATTACAGTGCCCGTAGCAACAGACGCATATTTAAAGAAACTGAAAAGTTGGTATTTGATACACGTTTAATCGTAAACAGCAGTACGATGATGATGCCATCGTTCGAGATTTGGTCGAGAATTTTGGTGTCATCCTTGAATTACCATGGCTCAGAAAGTATGAGCCATGCATAAACTGGCAGCATCAAGCCGTGACGATGCTTTCCTCTCGTTCATCAGATGGCCATCAGACGGACGTCTTGGAGCGACTTAGATCTTCCACAAGCGTGTGGATGCCCTACGAGTGACTGCGATAGCATCACATGTGGTGCGGTCGTAAGCGCGACTGCACAAGACCTCAGAATGACAAATCATCACACTGTGGAATTAGATTTCGACGGCTGTGTACAAGCACAGACAGCGTCGAAAGCCCATCGTTGTGACGTGGACTTGGTTACCAACGGCTGTGGACATGCACAGGCAGCGTCGAAGTTTGACCACTCAAATTGTTGAGTGAATCAGGATAAAGATGCTTGCTTTAAAAGCAACACCCAAACAAATTTAAAACGCCTCTTTATAAGAGACAGTGCCAAAACCCTAGGTCGACTGGAGAGTTGATCGTAGAGGATCTTGCTTTGGTTGTACAACCACAGCTCGAGACAGTTGGGGGGATTGTCCCTAAATAAAACTGAAGGGAACTAGTCTTCAAGATTTTGCTGGAATAAGTTCCCAGAAGCGTTTGGTCAACGAATTTTGTTGGTACCTTTGCAAATAAGTTCCAAAGAGGAAACTGAGACAGTGAATATTTTAGTAAACAACTGATCAAGTTAGGCGCCTAGACACTTCATCTGATAGCGTCTCCGAAGTCAGCATCGGAGATAACTCAATTGTCAACGCTAAAACAGAAAT
>NC_090621.1:2565675-2566538 GCF_004359215.1 Bremia lactucae | reverse complement strand
CCTACCGTTAACTTTATCCTACCGTTAATTATTTCCTATCGTTTGCTGCGCCCCCTTTCCCAGATATGTGGACTACCTTAAAATGGGGGACGTCACTGTCTGGCGGTACAGTGCTGGTGAACCCCAAACACCAGTTCCCGAAGGTTTTACTTTTTGTCGTTACCGGGTATCGAACCGGTGACCAGTGGGTCGCACCGCCATGCCTTACCCGACTGAGCCACAACACACGATATTTTCCACACTCAACTTCTTCGTGTTATTCTTGTAATTTGATCCCGTATAAACGCATATGCATAAAGTGCAACACTTTCGATGAATACATCAATCTTCAACACTCTCCCTTGATGTGCACTCGAAGTGATGACCTTATGCTGCCATACCGAGTCCCATAATAAACTTGGTGTGCTTGTCTCTTGGAAGTGCCTTGGTCAATCCGTCCGCGATCATTTCTTTGGTTGGCATGTACTCCACTGCAATTACCTCACTCGCCACTTTCTCACGCAAGAAATGAAACTTGATGTCGATGTGCTTCGTGCGCGAATGGTAGACAGGATTTTTGGCAAGCGCAATACATCCTTGATTGTCTTGAAAAATCGTTGTTGCCGTATCCGTCTTGTACTCCAAGTCCTTTATCAAATTTCGAAGCCAGACTGCCTCTTGAGTTGCGCTATACAGACTCATGTACTCTGCTTCCGTGCTTGATGTCGCAACGGTTGGCTGTCGCTTGGAATTCCATGAGATCGTGCCGCCGTTCAGGAAGAACACGTATCCTGTCGTTGAACGCCGCGTGTCTAAGTCGCCTGCCCAGTTTGCGTCTGCAAATCCAATAAGCTCTCCCTTGTTAACGCCGCTAAACACAATGC
>NC_090621.1:2540958-2564916 GCF_004359215.1 Bremia lactucae | reverse complement strand
AATACTTCTTCGTAGCTTGAAGCTTGTTCTCCATCACAATCTGCAACAAAGCAATAAAACGAGTCTTCTCCTTCAAAATCGTCCAAGTTAAAGTGACCGCGACGTAAGTTGGGAAACTCTTGTTCGAAGCGTACCACACCGCGTTTCTTTCGAATTGGTCGCATCATCCACTCTTCTTCGCCGTCTCTTCCGGGCGTGCTTGATACTCGAGTGGGAACCTGACCTTGAACACTGGACTCGTCTTGACTACACGAATCGGGTCACGGCAAGCTCGAAGTGGCGGAGTCCGAAGCCTTTCATCATTTGCTGGAACCTCCACACCATTGTCGTTAAGTGTCGACGTCTCCAAATTTTCATCATCATCAATGATGTCGATAATTCGATCGTCTTCCCTTTTCTTAATTGCCTTCGAAACAGAATGCTCGGCAAATGTCACGCTTCTTGAAATTATGATCGAGCCATCATCCGCGTTAAGTAATCGGTACGCTTTGTGATCCTTTGCGTAACCAAGAAAATAACACTTCACGCCCGAATCGTCCAGCTTCTTTCGTTTCTCCTTTGTTACGTGCGCGTAGCATTGCGAACCAAATATGCGCATGTGGTCGATGCGCGGCTTTCGCTTAAACAATATCTCGTACGGACTTGACTTCTTGTTCGACGAGTTTGGAACCACGTTCCGAATGTCTGCTGCTGTCATTAACGCTTCGCACCAGTAAGACTTGTCGAGACCGCTGTCCTTAAGCATGCAGCGCGTCATCTCTACCAGAGTTCGATTCATGCGCTCTGCCATGCCGTTCTGTTCAGGATTGTATGGAACTGTGTACTCTTGCTTGATGAACTTCTCCTTGCAGAAGTTGTCCATTGCCGTGTTCCGATACTCGCCACCGTTGTCACTTCGAATTATCTTGATCTTAGTCCCAGACGCTATCTTGATCTCCCGATAAAACCTTGCGAACGCTCTCATGACTTCACTCTTCTTTCGCAACGGATAAACCGTCACGTACCGGCTCTTCATCATGATAAAGCTCACAATGTACTTAAAGCCGGATCTTGAAGCTGGAGTGATTGGTCCAAGCACGTCGGAGCACACGATGTTGTCAAAACGCGCACTCTCCCTGAGTCTTTTGTCTTCCTCGCTTGACTTGAATGACTTGCGCACTTGCTTGGACGTTGCGCATACGTCACACACGACGCCGGTCTTCATTTCCGCGCCTTTAATCCTTCCGTCCTTGATCATATCATTAAATCCCGTACGATGCGTGACCCAGTCTTCTGTGCCATAGCTCGCTCTCATACGCGGCTACGTGGCACTCCGCACCAGACTCAACATTGAGGTACATCAGGAAGCCCTGCTTCCTTCCAGTGGCAACTGGTGTCCCGCCCCGCCTCACGACGCACTCGTTGCGCGTGATCTCAACTGTCATTCCTCGCACTGATGCAGCCGTAAGCGAGAATAAATTCTTTGACAGATCTTCGACATGGAGAGTGTTTTCGAGGCGAGCGTCGATCCAATCATGTCCGGTCCAAACGCGCAGCTTCCCCGTTCCGTGACCGATGACCTTGAGCTTCACATTACTCTTCGCGCTTGATATGCTGCGCGCCTGGCACACTTCCTCATACTCCACAAAAGCTTCCCGGTCCTTGCACATGTGTGCAGATGCGCCACTGTCCATAACCCAGCAGTCGCTGACGGACCCTTCGCTTGCATTAAATGCGACGTTGGAGTGGTCGTGTCCTCCTTCTCGTGTTTCCCTTGGTCCACGACTTGAACGGCAATCCCTAGCATAGTGGCCGACCTTGCCACAGTTATAACACGCTCCTGGAGGTTTCTTAGCACGCCGTTCTTGCTGCTTCTTCGGGTGCTGTTTGCCGTTTCTCTTGCTTGTGTAAAGAGCCGTTGCTTCTTCTACACGTGCCGTGTCCTTGTGCCGCACTTCCTCAGCAATCAACTTGCTCACGAGGTCGCTAAAATTAAAACTTGACACCGACATGCGAAACGCCTGCACTAAGCTCTCGTAGCTTGCAGGCAGACTCCTCAGCATCACCGCACACACGTCCTCTTCGCTTGGCCCACAGTTAGCGCTATTCATCTTCATCACTAGATCTTCAAGCTCTGTCACGTGACTACTGATGCTTGAAGCCGTATACTTGAATGAGGCAAACTTCTCCTTTAGCCAAAGCCGATTCGCCATATCTTGTGTGCGATGAAACTTCGCCAGCCTTCCCCACGCCTCTCTCGCCGTCGTCGCGTCGATAATGTGCATCAATTGCGCGTCACTCAAATTCAGCGCGATCGCAGCGTGCGCTTACTGCTCCTTTACTGCAGTCGGAGCGTCTACACCGGAGACAGCTCCCCACAACCCCTTGGACATGAGGTACATCTTCATCTTGTAGCTCCATAGCACGTAGTTTGAGCCGTCAAAAGGCTCAATCTTGAAACCGGAGTCGTTGCTTGGGCTCATAACCTGTTGATTTACGTTATCGCTATGAGCTTGAAGATGGCTTACGGTCGAGATTGCAAACCGGAAAGTAAGTTATATTTTGAGTTTAACTTTATCCTACCGTTAGCTTTATCCTACCGTTTATTATTTCTTATCGTTTGCTGCGCCCCCTTTCCCAGATATGTGGACTACCATAAAATGGGGGACGTCACTGTCTGGCGGTACAGTGCTGGTGAACCCCAAACACCAGTTCCCGAAGGTTTTACTTTTAGTCGTTACCGGATATCGAACCGGTGACCAGTGGGTCGCACCGCCATGCCTTACCCGACTGAGCCACAACACACGATATTTTCCACACTCAACTTCTTCGTGTTATTCTTGTAATTTGATCCCGTATAAACGCATATGCATAAAGTGCAACACTTTCGATGAATACATCAATCTTCAACACACATGGATTACGAGGAGACCCAGACAAGGTAAAATCAGTAAAGGAATGGCAAATTCCACGGCATGTGAAGGATTTGTGCCAATTTCTAGGGCTCGCTAATTACTTGCATAAGTATAGCAAGAATTATGCGGAGCAAACTAAACCATTATCTGATCTCCTTAAATAAGACACAGAATGGGTTTAATTAAAAGAACAAGAAGTTGCGTTCCCACCAGTGAAGCAATCTCTTGTTAAGGCACCGGTCTAGGCATTACCAGACGCGGATAACCCTTTAGCGTCGTCTGCGATGCAAATAGTTTTGCAATCGGCGCGCTCATGCAAAAGGATGACGACGGTGTTGACCGTGTCATCTCTTATCAGAGCCGACTAATAAAAGCCGCGGAACTGAATTACCCTGTGCATGAGAAAGAGCTAATTTTAATAAGGTATACTCTTGTCAAGTTTTGCATGCACCTATTGGGCACCAAACCATTTGTGGTTTATACGGATCACGCATCACTGCGGACCGCAATATACCCACCGCACCTCTCGCCTAAAATGGCAAGATGGCTCACATTCTTCTCTGAGTTTAAGTTCAAAGTTGAAATAAGCCGGGTAAGTCGAATGTCTTGGCTGACGCTCTATCGCGCAGATTAGACTTCGAGGTAAGACACTATGAATGTGTCTAGTGCGAAAGCACAATTTTAGCCGTCAACGTTGGCAGCCATAAAGGCATACCACGTGACGAGCTCATTGGCCTCTGAAACCAAAGAGAGCTAAAGTCAGGACGACCACTGTCGCTTGGTGTTGGATCACTTCAATGGACGAAAGGTTTCCCTTCCATCGCACCTGAAAGCTAAGCTTAATCGCTTTAACTACAGCGATGGCCTGTTATGGCATCAGCTGTCACCTTGTGATCCCTTGAGAATCTATGTGCCTCATGACACAGATCTCAAGCTGATGATCCTTCACGAGCTCCATGATGCGCCATCTAGTGGGCATCTGGGCCGTGAATAGACATTCTTACGAGTGTCAGAGGAATTTTGGTGGCCACACCTATATAGATGGGTGGCCAACTATATTCGCTCTTGCAAGCAGTGTCAGCGCATTAAGCCTGCACCGTCCAGAAGTGCACAACTGAAACCGCTACTGATTTCAACCAACTGTTGGAAGTCAGTAAGTCTGGACTTTATGTTTGGCATGCCGCCCGATCAAAAAGGTCGGACTGGGCTCGTCGCCTTTGTAGACAGCTTAAGCAAAATGGTGCGTTTAGCACCATGTAAAACATCGATCACAGGCAAGGACGCTGCTCTATTGTTCCTGGATCATGTTTACCGACTACACGGGATGCCGGAGTTTAATAGTATCGGACCGGGATCCACGTTTTACGTCTGGTTTCTGGTGACATGTGTTTAAGCTTCTAGGTAGCAAGCTCCAAATGACGACCGCAGATCATCCCCGAACCGATGGCCAAACAGAAGTGCCAATCGGGTCGTGGCGGACGTCGTAAGCCCGATAGCAATTTCCACAGAATAGAGCAAACAATTGCCCTTTGTGGAGTTCGCTATAAATAATAGTGTCAACGCCAGCACGGGTAAAATACCGTTTTATATTAACGGACTGCACCATCCTCGGATGCCAGTCTCTTTTGTGCGCAGCCGGAGTCTTAGTAGGGGAGGGCCCTACACTATGCTCGGTGCGAAAGGATGAGCGATTAGCCATCCCACGAAAAGTCCGTGACGCAATGGCAAGCGCACAGGACAAGCAAAAAGAATATGCGGACCGAAATGGTCGCAAAGATGATGAACGCTTTTTAGAGTGGGTGAATTAGTTCTTTTAAGTACTGCTACCCTGCCTCAAAATGCAATTTTTGTACTATCTTGAGGTAATACAAAGTTTTTGCCGCGTTTCATTGGGCCTTTTACGGTGGTAGAAGAGGTTGAAGACCTACATTAAAGGCTCACCCTTCCCCCGTGTATGAAGACACACCCGTATATTAAGTGGGTCGTCTGAAAAGGTATGTAAACCAAATTGAGGTCACATACCCCCAGTCGACTAGGGAGACGAAGAAGACGAAAAACAATCAGTATACCGACTTTTCTCACCACGAACAGGACTCGGAGAGTGAGGTACATCACGCGAAGAAAGCGAATCCCAGCATTATCCTTTCAAAGAGGTCCAAGCGAGCCATCAGGCGCTCATAACCCTGACGAGCCTTCGCACGGACGCGCTGCTCGTTCAGCAGCGCTTAACGCCTGACTGAACGGACGAAGGTAAAGCAGCCGCGAGTAGTTGGGCGAGATCGCCACTCCTATCGGGCGCCGCCTGCACTAATGGATGCGGGTGGGAATCAATGCTTCCTTGTAGAAAGATGGTTTGCCCACCGCTTAGTGGGGCAAGGGTATTAGGTCCTCGTCCAATGAAAAGGTTACTCGAAGAGTTTTGACTCTTGGGAACCAATCGATACCCTACGTATTGATGTGCCCGGCTTGGTGGCTGCCCATGAAAAGGAGCACCAACTGAGGCCTCTTCGCTAGTCTCAAATGGACTAGTAGAAGTAGCGTTGTGAGAAGAAACAGGGGGTATAGTACCGCCCATAATTCTTTCACACGCAAGCGGGCGAAATTAATTCGCTGCGACCGCTGTTATATCGCATCGGAATGCGGTTGAATGCGGCACAGGAATTCCGCCTCCTATTGGTCGGGCGTTTCATTTGAACGCAACACGACCGGAATAGAAAAAATACGCCCAAACGATTTTCCCTGAGCCCTCCAAGATTTTAAGACGCCATTATAATTATGTGCGTCTTGAACAGCGCGCTTTAGGAGCGACGCACTTGGCCCGTTTAAACGAGGCCATTTAGATAGAGGTGGCATCTTTGGTATGCCACCCGTCACATAGACACGTTCTAAACGACTGGCTTGTGACACCCACTGAGCACGTTTACGTGTCATCGACGGAGCTTTAGGCTCCGAATCCTCTATGTCAGAACCATTATGGATTATGGTCTGAGCATGAGGCGTTGTGGTTATACCCAACGGAGACGCGGCTACGCATTTATGGGCAGCGCTCTCATTACCTATGTCTGCGCTTTCCAGCGCAGACGACGAGACAGCATTCGAAAATCTTGCTGTCTCCATGTTGTGAGCCATGAGAAAAATTTGGATGGGCAATAATGCGCCATCATCGTTTCTCATGAGCTCGTTGTCCGCATCACTACTATGAGGTGACGGCAACGGTGTCGACTCATTGTAGTCGACAATGAGCGACGGATCAGCGTCCTCACTGTTAAAGTGGGATATATCCTTAAGCCCTGTTAACGCGACAACAGCAGTAGCTGTCGGCGTTTCGACTAAGGCGTTAGACGCGGCCGGCGAATTAACGCGGTGCGTGCGCTTAGTTTGAGGTTGAGTGGGCGTCTTCGCAGTCGACCCACCAACGTGGCCCCTTTTAGGTGGCATCTTTGGCGCCATGTATGGAAACACAGGCCGCTAAAGTGATTGAGTGAGCTAGCGGCGCGTAAAGCTGCTTTTAGTTTCTCTCTCCTCTGTGACGAACTGAAAAATGCGAATTCGTTCTTAAAGAGGGGGTGGTGTAACGAACTAAAGTTGCATTAATGTTACAGTCCCCGTGAAGTACACTTGGTGTACTTAAGGGGATGGTCAACTACAAAATTATAGTAATTAGACCCAACACTCGGGTGTGGTACATTTGTGACCAACCCCATGTGATGCACATGGGTGCATTCACATTAGGAGGGATGACGGCTAGCGTCATCCGCTACGCGAGGTATCTAGAAAGATACGCTCGCAATACGTATTTAGTGTAGTCTGTAGAGATGACATCTTGATTGGTAAAAATAGGTATTTATAGATAATACGATTAAATATAAATCTGTCTGACATCTACTTCCTACTTGATAAGTGCGCAAGATGAGCCGGATTATCGTTCCCGAGACGACACATAATCAGAGTACTTAGTGAGTTGGGTGAGGACGCTAACGCGCCCATCACAACTACCTCACTGCACGCAAGAGAAGCAGGTTAAACCGCTTCCTCGCTGTGCTAGGGTGTGTGTCTAAGTAGAGCGTGGCTGCATTACGACGTGCCCGCCGACAGAATCGATGAAATCCATAGCTTTTAGGATCTCGGTCACAATTCAAAATATTTTGATTCTTTGCTAGAACGGTAGCCTTTTTTCTCCTTACTTGAAGAGATAGCATGTGGCACCTACTCACTATTATTAACCGATTATTAGTACAGTTTTTATCAGGCCGTTTCTTGAAAGCACACTAGGATTTTATGAAAGCACTGTGATAAAATGTAAAGGCTGCATCCGAGCAATCTGTTTGACGTAGCATCTGATGCTATACGGTCGATTAAGATAATGCTATGCATTAAAATTTAAAAAGAACCGTTTCTGTAAGGACCAATCAACTCGCTCAGCCCTTGACCACTCATTTCGATTTATATTTTGAGCCATTTAATTTCTTTAATTCAATTATACATATGCGCCATAATAAAAACAAGTAAAAAGGTTTGCGCAATTAGGAGAGATGATACTTAGTAGAATTAGATTCAGGATAGGCGATACCCTTAGGAGTATACCAAAGTATCGGTTAGTAAGACTAAATTTTAATGCAGTCGTAATTTACCCTCATTCCTAACAAGTGATATCACTTGTTGGTCTTCCCTTGCTTCTCCGCCGTCCACTCGCTTCTTCGCCGTTCGCATCCTTCTTCACCGTTCGCTCGCTTCTTCGCCGTTCGCTCGCTTCTTCGCCATTCGCTCGCTTCTTCGCCGTTCGCTCGCTTCATCGCCGTTCGTTCACTTCTTCGCCGTTCGCGCTGGACTGCCCTGCGGTTGGATTGCCCGGTACTGCTTGTAACGTGAGAGATTCCGCTCACAGCCAGCTTGTAGCGTGGAAATTTCCGCTCGGTGTCAACTGCTCCATTCCTTTCGAAGCACAATTTTGAGTGTGTGGCTTTCAGTATCCACTGTAAATCTAAGCGTCTACCTAGCAGATACAGTCGCTTAGTCTGTGTGAGGTTGCGTCTGGCTAAACTCGGTGAAACAGTTAATCCATCTGTGACAAGGTTGAATCTCAAGCGCATTACGCCTAAGGGCTAAAGTAAGTCGTTGAGTTCTATAAGCAAGAAGAGAACGGCTAATACTCAGATTCCATTCGACTGCAGCAAGGCTTTCCTCTTTGAGTACGGTGAGAAGTCTGCAAAGACTGCGAACGATCTGCTTGCGTCTTTGCAAAAGACCCGGGGCATTGCAAAGATCTTAGTAAAGCAACTAACCAAGGAGAAAACCTATCTGCCCAAGCAAGGGTCCACCTTACCAGCTCCGCTACACGAAGTAGACGCGTTTTTGGAAGAAGCTCAGCGCACCATCTTAAAGGATCTTTGGTTTAACTTAAGACTCTTAAATAAACTAAGCAACCAAGTCTTTTAAAAGTTCCGAACATATCCTTCTTCCAATATGGGCAACCCTCAAACGCCGAGCTAAAACAGCAAATGATGCAAATGCTACAGCAACACCAAGAGTTAATAAAATCATTGGCTAATTCCCAAAAGAAAGGTGGGCTTAAGGTGGACGGGCTAAGAATACCAACGTATAGCTGAAGAAGCGAAGAGTCGGTTCGACTATAGTACGCGCAAGTACAGCAATATTTTATTGCGCGCGGTACGAAGTGGAAATAGGACGCAATGGCTCCTCAAGTATTTGCCGTACTTGGAAGTTCATTGTGAGGATTAGCAGCACAATGGTTCTTGCTCAATCATCAAAAATTCACCCAGTCGATGAGTTTTTCTAGCAGTGTAAAGAGGAACTCGTTCTGCGGATCGACAACAACGTCTTTCAAACGACCTGCATAGGCTGGGACAAGCCAATTGCAAAGGCTTAATGGACTACATTGCGAAATTTTGGCACATTATTTCGCAAGTTGGGGACATGACTGAAATAGACCAAATTATCTATTTTCAACGAGAATTAAAAACAAGAACGCAAGAAAGTTCAATACCGACGGGGAAAACACACTGTCGGAGGCTATTACTGTGGCGCTCGACTTTGAACGCGCACATTCGGTTGGTTAAAATCACTATACCGCTACAACCCCTCGTCCTGGTTCACCAAATGTGGCCAGAGAGTTAAACAATGAGCCAGAGCTGATGGAAATCGACAATGCTCGACCATTTCATTGGTCTTCTCGCGTCCATAACAGGCATCCAAATAATCAAAGTGTGCATACTGCATAAAACTGGGCCACACAATTCAGCAGTGTCGCAAGCGAAGGAACCAGCAAAATAGTCGCCGCAACGGATATCGTCGCGATCGTGCAAATGTCAACTATTTCGTGAGTGAGTCATTTGAAGAAGAAATCATCGCGACTGTGTCAAATAAAGCTATCACCACACTAAGTGAAGGTGACTTTGCTTCCGTCATGGGAAAAGATAGATCGTCAATAGGGTCATCTTGACGATCGTGCTGCTAACATAATGCTGAATTCTGGCGCCACATGCAATGCGGTGAAGCCGGGGTTGCTGCAACGCGTCACGTCTGAAGTGGCAACTCAAGTCACTCGTTTCGACGGCACCGATACAACCAAAAAATAGGTGAAAAAAGGAGTTGCAAATATCTACTTTGACGGAAATCATTTTTTCTGACGTTCCGGTCATTGAGTGGCCAATGAGCAATTTCCATGTTGTAATTCTGGGTAGGCCTTGGTTTACTGCGCACGAGCCAATCATAAATTGGCGGTCTCATCAAGTTTCGTTCAATAGTGTGACATACCACAGGATGAGGTTTTTGAACCGGTCATTATTTCCTCTGCCGACTTTTCAAGGAAATTGAAGACATCATAATACGAAGAAGTCTATCGTGTCAAAATTTATACAGAGTCGGAATTTACATAACCTCGGGAACAACGGTTAAAGGCTTTACTCGAGTCCTATAAAGATGTTTTTTTGAAAAATTTACTGAGTTTATTGCCTCCTCATCGGTCGGTTGAGTTTGAAATCAATATGCAACCCGGTGCGCAACCGAGTAATCGTCCGCCGTTTCAACTTTTACAAGTTGAACAAAAGTCTTTACAGAATGTCGTCGATGAGAATCTTCCACGCAGATGGATCGAGCTTTCAGACTCGCCTTGGGTATCAAACATCTTTGGCATTCCTAAAACGGACCCAACAACCGGTACGAGTGTATCTCGTTCGGAATGGATTCGATCCGGAAACGCGAACATTTTGCTCCGTTGGGTGATTGACTTTCGTTACGTCAACTCAAAGTCAGTCGTCCCTAAAATACCTTTGCCCCGAACCGATGATTTATTCGATAAGATGCAAGGTATGAGCTATTTCACAGTCATTGACTTAGCGCAAGGGTACCATCAGATGCGTATCCATTCGGATAGCAAAAAGTACACTACGTTTCGTACATCAAGTGATACGTATCAGTGGTGCGTTGCTTCGATTGGCCTTGCTGGAATACCTGGCATTTAATCGCGCTTGATGCGTGTTCCTTCTAATAAGTTCCCATTCGTTGTGGTATATTTGGATGATATATGCATCTTTTCCGTCTCTTATGACGAGCATCTTGGACATCTTGCTATCGTGTTCGACGCATTACGCAAGGAAACTCTATTCGCTCGCATCGTGCATCGGCAAGTGCGAATTTGCGCGTCAAGAGGTCAGTTTTTTGGGGCACACTGCTTCTGGCAAATGATTATCCGTTGATAATACGAAGACGGAAGCAATCGCTAAGTGTCCACCACCTACCTCTGTAAAGGAATTACAAATTTTCTTGGTCTTGCTGGTTATTATCGCCACTTTATTCATCACTTTGCGCACATAGTTTAGCTATTGAGCCATCTCGTTAAGAAAGATTCTCCATGGGTCTGGAATGCAGAACAAGAGGATCCTTCGTAAGGCTGAAGTCTGCCTTACAAGTCGCACCTGTGCTAATTTCGCCCAGCTTTTCACGCCCGTTTGTTCTCACTACGGATGCATCAGGGTCGTGCGTGGGAGGTGTTTTATCGCAATTTCCCAATGGACATGACCATCCAGTAGCCTCTATTCAAAGAAGCTTGGAGTCCATAAGATTTATTGGCCTGCTCATGAAAAGGAGCTCTTTGCAATCAAAGCAGGGTTAGACAAATGACGTCATTACCTTAATGGCCATCAGTTTGAGATTTTCACGAGCAATAGCGCCTGCTCTTGGCTGCTTCATCATCCGAAAGTCTCGCCAAAGTTGGCTCGATACTTGACCACCTTCGCTCAATATACGTTTCCTATACACCACATTAATGGTGCTTTAAACGTCGTAGCTGATGCGCTTTCGCGCCGGCCTGATGATACTGTCGTGGACAATATCCACTTTCATAAGTGCGATTCTAGTTGCCAACAACGAGGTACACGTTTATTTGTTCTCCCTCGGTGCCAACGCTGCCCAGGAAGGAGGCTGAGGCTCTGCAAGTTACCACCTTAATGACAGCGTCGTATGTTGAGTTGTCACCACAAGTTAGTAAGCTACTTCAACAAGGCTACGCCAGAGATGCTCAGTTTAAAGAAGCATGGAAAAGCTCCGAAACAAATTCATTGTTTGTCAAGCAAGTTGTTTTGCGCTCATCAATAAGCTTACACGTCTCGCGTGCCCAGCAACAAACGTTTGCGAACGAAAGTTCAATTTTACATATGCGTTACAATAAAAATAAGTAAAAAGGTTTGCGCAATTAGGAGAGATGATACTTAGTGAGAATTAGATTTAGGATAGGCGATACCTTAAGGAGTATACAGAAATTATCGGTTAGTAAAACTATATTAAATTCAGTCGAAATTTACCGTCATTCCTGACAGTTCCAATAACCCATCCAATATTATCATGTCATCAAAGCATTCGAGCAATAATATTCCTTACATTTATTAGATTGCTACATTCAACAAAACTTATACCTTCAACAAACATTTATCCTTTCCACTGCTTCAATAGTAGCCTGTTTCTCGGCGGAGCTTTAGGCTCCGAATCCACTATATCGATCATTAATTTTTAAAAGGTTTTGAGGGTGATTCCCCAATATTCGAAAAAGATTACACATGTCTCTTGTTACTATAATAATAATTCTGACTATTTCACAGGAAACTAATATCTTTTTATTTATTATGTTTAACGATACATTTCTTCGAAATGTTAAAATGCCGCTTATCTTTTGATTATTTCAAATTGACGTTTTATTTATTTTTCATTTCTTATATTGTACAATGCATGTCTGCGACATGATAAATTGCCGCCATTCTTTGAAATCATTTGTTTCTGGAAGGTCAATGTGTAGTCGAGAGTAAAGTTAACTTACTGAATTTATAATACTGGATCTGGCTGCCGTCAGTGAATGGGTTCCCCTAAATATATATAATATCAAAATGACTACAAGTGCCTTTTGCTTCTAGAAGGCCAATTTGTAGTAAGTCCCGCTCTTCCAACACCATCTGCATCTTGAATTTCCAATACAGATGAAAGTTAACCCCGTCAAACTTTTTGATACGGGCAGTAGAAGTCATAGAGGTGTTCATGGCAAGAGCGAAGGAAGGGGCGGGGGCAGCAGAGTTAGTTGGTCTTTCTACTGTAATTTAGCCTTGTTAAGCAGCACGATAAAAGGCAAACTATAAAAGAAAAAGATTGGCAAAGAGAACAAGGTCGTATAATTAGGAATAAGTAATGAATTTAAGTCCAGACTATTTAATTGAAAGAAAAAGAAATAAAAAACAATTGGCAAAGTGGAAGCTCTTTTCGCTGTTACCCGGTATTTGTAGTATTAAATTATGGTTTTTTTTAAAGCCATTAAAAATACGATTAAATCCCAATTTTTTAAAAAAACAAATTAAAAAAACTTAATTATGTTATTTCCAAAAAAAACGAAATTCAAAAAACAATTTAAAGGTAAATTAAAAGGTTATAATCGCCGTTTAGATTTTTCTTAAATAATAGATAAAATTTAAAAAAGGTTGAACAACGATATACTTCGTGAAAAACTAGAAAAATTTACAGTCTTTATCAACAGATGCTATAAAACAACTGCCTTTATTGCCAACATAGCTATTAGCAATTTCATCAGGTAAATCACCATCTCCTGCAATAATACTGAAGCAAGCAAAGTTGTAAGGGAAATATTTAATGAAAACTCAGATTTAGTCTTTAACAAAAGGATAGAGCAAGCAAAAGAAAACTATCCAGAAAATAAGGTTATTCAAGAGATCGTAATTTTTCGATAAAGAATCTTGCTGAAGCATTTAAGCAAAAATATTCCTTTCATTAACTAGATTGATTCATTCAATAAAATTTATACTTTCAACAAATATGTATCCTTTCCACTGCCTCAATAATGGTCAGATCAACAGTGAGACTGCCGAGCCTGTCACCATCCAACTCAAAATNTTGGTTTGCCCTTGTTGGACTGGTTCGAATCGTTCGTCGTGGCCTTCTTGTCGTTAAGCTGCACGGATTCCTCGCGGTGCTGCGTCGCGGGTTGCTGCTCACGTGCCAGCACAGGCAGATCTTTGAAGAAATCGTCATCTTCCATTGCGCTGGGTGCAGCCAGCATCTCGCTATTCATGTCGAAAGGGAAGCGCGAGTGACTCATAAGTCCGTACATGTGCTCCAGGTCCATCATGGACTGCTCCAGTGAGGACATTGGGTACCAGAAGCGTGGTCGGACGAGATCCCACGTGTTAAACATAGTGGCTTGATTGTTTAAAAGGTTTGAAAGTGTTTTGTTTGTTTGGTTGCAATTTTGAAAATGAATTGAGTTGGGCTGGGCTGGGCTGGCATTTTTTTTTCTTGGTCGCAATAGGAGTTTTTTTCTAGAAGTTTGTCGAATGGAGGATTTCGTGCAGCGAAATTGAGAACATTTCGAAACGAAAACTTGAGTGTAGTCATTTCGAGATCTTGATATCTATATTTGAACCCTGTCACTGACGCCAGCAAGATTCTTTATCGAAGAATCAATTTGGCAAAATTACAGTCGACAACAAATTGGCCTTCCAGAAGCAGAAGGCTCTTGTAATCATTCTGAGATTTATATATAAAAGGGTGAACCCATTCACTGACGGCAGCCAGATCCAGTATTATAAATTGAGTAAGGCAAAATTACTCTTGATTACATATTGCCTTCCAGAAACAAATGGTTTCGAGGAATGGCGGCAATTTATCATGTCGCAGACATGTATTGTACTATATAAAATGTGAAAAGTAAATAAAACGTCAATTGGAAAGATCTCCGAATGTAATAGAATCAAAAGATAAGCGGCATTTAATAATATGTCGCAGAAATGTATCGTAGTATTCAACAAATAAAAAAGGTATCAGTCTCACCGGAAATCTTTCGCTATCAACGAATTCAGCAATTCGAATCGCTATTGCTCCATTTCATTGCACTTCTTGATGAACTGTAATGTTTCTAGCCTTGCAATTAACGTTAGCATTTACGATAAAAATTTCAAAGCAAACGCAATAAGTCGACATTACTCGAAGCGTAGTCATGACCTGGGGACATAATGATGGTGATGTCGAACTTTCTACTATTGAATGAGAAGGATCAGACGTCCTTTGAAGGAACAAAATAGTTTGCGCTTACATTTTGAATTGGCATCCCGTTGAATTGATGAATTCCATAGCTTCCAGGATCTCGGTCACAAAATAAATATTATCGATTCTTTGCTAAAACGGTAGCCTTTTTTCTCCTTACTTGAGTAGATAGCATGTGGCACCTACTCACTCTTATTAACCCATTACTAGTACAATTCCTATCAGGCCGTTTCTAGAAAGCACATAAGGAATTATGAATCTTTTTCTAACGCTAGCCAGATCCTTCACCAAGAAATCAGATAAGAAAAATTACGCTCGACTACATATTGGCCTTCCAGAAAGAAGCAAACGGCCCCGAAAGAAAAGCGAAATTGTAACATGTCGCAGAAAAAAAATGTTTTTTATTTATAAAGTTAAAAAAGTTTCAGTCGTCTTGCTGAATCATTTCTTGTTAAACGTACCTATTAATATTACCAATACGTGATAAAAAATTCCGAGTACCAATACGGCGAAACTAAATGATGCGTGATCATGACCAAGAGACATAAAGCTTGGTGATGTCGACGAGCTAGATTATTAATTAAAGGAATTCAGACGTCATTGAATGCAAAAGGTATATTTTGCGCTTGAAACTAATACCTCTTTTATTTGTTAAATACAACGAAACGTTTCTGCGACATGTTAAAATGCCGCTAATCTTTTGATTCTAGAAGGCAATAAAATGCAGCAAGAAACTGGGATCACATTCGGAGATATTTCCAAGTGACATTTATAAAAAAAAATATTTTTATATTATACAATACGTGTCTGCGACATGATAAATTGCCGCCATTCTTCGAAGCCATTTGTTTCTGGAAGGTCAACAATATGTAGTCAAGAGTAATTTTACCTTGCTGAATTTATAATACAGGATCTGGCTGCCGTCACTGAATGGGTTATTAATAAATAAATCTTAGATTGACTACAGCGGTCATTTGTTTCTGGAAGGCTAATTTGAAGTCGACTGTAATTTTGGCTTCCTGATTTTTCGATAATGAATCTTGCTGCAGAAAAGGTTCAAATATAAATATCAAGATCTCGAAATGACTCACTCAAGTTTTCGTTTCGAAATGTCCCGATTTCGCTGCACGAAACTTTCCATTCGACAAACTTCTAGAAAAAAACTCCTATTGCGACCAAGAAAAACTGCCAGCCCAGCCCAGCCCAACTCAATTCATTTTCAAAATTGCAACCGAACAAACAAAACACTTTCAAACCTTCGAAGACAATCGAGCCACTATGTTTAACACGTGGGATCTCGTCCGCCCACGCTTCTGGTACCCAATGTCCTCACTGGAGCAGTCCATGATGGACCTGGAGCACATGTACGGACTTATGAGTCATTCGCGCTTCCCTTTCGACATGAATAGCGAGATGCTGGCTGCACCCAGCGCAATGGAAGATGACGATTTCTTCAAAGATCTGCCTGTGCTGGCACGTGAGCAGCAACCCGCGACGCAGCACCGCGAGGAATCCGTGCAGCTTAACGACAAGAAGGCCACGACGAACGATTCGAACCAGTCCAACAAGGACAAACCAAGTACCTCAAATCCAAATCAGCAGAATCAGTTGGGAAGCCAAAGTCTTGAAAACGACAATCAACGTCGCCGCGCCTTCTCTTCGTACACTTTCAGTAATTCGTCTATTGTGGACAATAATGGCCGACGCGTGACGAGCATGCGTCGCCGCTATGAAGATTCGACAGGTCGTCTGAAAGCTGTCCATGAGCGCCAAGTTGAAGGAAAGAAGCTACGCACGACGTGGAGTCGTATGACTCCCGATGACAAAGGGCAGCATGAGGCGCTGTGCTCGAGCGGCACACCTGATGAGTTTGAGGCGCTGTGGCAGCAGACACCGTTTGGCGAAGCGCAGAAGAAGACGATCAAAGACCAACAGACCAACGAACAGCAAAGGCTGGAACAGGACAAAGAGACGAACGAAAAAGTGACGTCGACATCGATGGAGTCGTAAGCATTTTGAGTAGGATGGTGACAGGCTCGGCAGTCTCACTGTTGATTTGACCATTATTGAAGCTGTTGAAAGCATAAATGTTTCTTAAAAGTCATAGTTTTATGAATGTAGCAATGTGGTAAATACAAGAAAAAAAGTTTAAATGAGTTGCGAATGCTTTAGATTCATCCGTCCCACACGTATTCCCCAATTGATTAGTATAATCCCTTTTTTCGTGGTGTCTACGTACAACCAATTAATTCGATTCCCAACCACCTGTGTGCATTGACACAGGATTGCGGCATCTGGGCAATTTGTTTGACTTTAACCTGTGATACCAGACCTTCAGTTTGATTATGCTACGCCAATAGGTATCCATGTTGTCACAACTACAAGACCGTTCATTTATCAACGAGCCCTCTATCCAGCTCTACCCACCACACAACACATAGAGATCCTAAAAGCTAGGCATACATCGATTCAAAAGGAAAACACAAATTCCGAAATGCAAGCGGAATGCATATAACGAAGTCGGACCCTCAATACATATCATCTCAGAATCACCGCGCAAAATATCCACAGCTCACGATAACGCTTCGTACGATGTACAATGTTTGCAGATTGCATATTGCTTTGAGTATAGGATAACTTATTGTTAATAGTGATTGCTAGGCTAGATGCAAAATGGTTCATTTAGACAAATGCAGCAAGAAAAATGGATCAAGGTACGTTTTAAAAAAAATCTCCTGTCACAATGCTTCTCCTCTAGAAATGAATGCCTGTTTCTTAGAATATTCCAACCGAGACATCATAAACAATGAAATACCAGCACATTAAGTGCGAAGCGGCATCGATACAAACTCCAATGCAAGTCGTCGAGGATCAGCCCGCGGTAGCGTCCTTCTCGTTACCAGCGTCGCCTGCGCGCAGCCCCGTGGGCTCTAATAGCATACTACTGTGGAAAGAAGATGCCAGTATTACCCTTCCCGTCCCTGACAACGCGTTAGACTTCCCGCTGGTGCTATGGGAGAGCAGCGATCCCCGTGACCCTCACTCGGAGCTGTCATGCACTTCATCTGCCCTTGTACCATTTCAAAAGCTTCAGCTTGACACGAATTTAAATCAAACAACACTGCCTTATTCACGCTCTAGAACGAGTTCGTTTCACTCGCGTGATTCGTCTTCCAATGGATCCAATAGTCCGAGACATCAAACATCTACGCACCAATTGGCGTCGGGGTTTCGTGGTATTATTGAACACGACAACACATCGCAAATCTCGCAAGAATTTAGAACTGCCATGCGGCTTGGAGATTCCACACAACAAGAAGAGCCACAGCTTTCCGTTAAACTCCGAGGCGATCGCGTCGAGCTCGCTTCAGCTTCCGAAGAGCAAAATGTCGACTTCTTAGGACCTGCAGAGAATATTAAACGACTCTTTAAACTGCCGTATTCGCACTCGAGGGTTTCTTTAGCGGTCCATCGCGTTGGTAAAACACTTATCGTGGATGGAGAACTTCACGAGAGTGACATCCCCGTGGGATTTGAGAATCTTCCCCAAGAAATGTTACAATTACCTCCCGAATCGGAAAAAAGGACCCAACAATTATTGTATGAAAAGTTTATTTATGAAAGCACCGTGTCGCAAATTTCAGCATCGGAGGGACAAAAATTAGAAAATTTGGAAACGAAACAAACATTAAAAAAACACCACAAAACAATTAAAAAATCGAAAAATGAAAAGCGCGAAAAAAGAAGTAAGGCACGAAACGAGGGTGGCAAGCTATTGGTAGGAATCAACCAAGACGAACGGAAGGAGATTGTACCGACGGTTTTGACGGTAGAAAGGGAAGTCGTGACGACAGCATTGAAAAAAAATCAAGAAAGCTCTACAAGGACTCAAGATCGAGTCACACCTCCAAATATATCGACCAAAACGAATTGGTTTACGTCACCTCAATACGCCTCGGCCTTTCGAAGCGAGTCACAGACTTTCCAGCGTATCTTAAAGTGGAAATTTAATGATCTGAAAATGGTGTGTATAGACTCGAATGCTTCTATGTCCAGCTTTTTCTTTTCTTTCTCATTACTGCGTGTTGTGTGTTTTATGTAGATTCTCGGTAGTCAAGTGCTTTTATTTGAAAACCACGAACACCCTGCTGTTTCGTTAAAGCTGCACGATATGGACAAAGAGCTTTCTGTATGCACTGTGCTTGATTATTACTTGGACAATGTCATTGCAAACATTCCCGAACTGGCACTTTGCATGCACTCCAAGGGCGTCGTTCGTGGCTATAAACTCGTTGAAACGCGACAGATTCCGTACATGTCGGGTACTGGTCGTCCTTTGTTTGATGTCCACGACGTGAGTATGAATGCCTCGATGCTGCTCAAATTCTTGCAAGAAAACTGTTCACGCGAGAATGGAACGTACTGGTTGCATCGAAACGAAGGTGAAAACTCCTTGCGTCTTTACGACGTCGACGTTCTTTCGCAAGGAAATCAATTAAAGTGGAAATACATGATGGCGATGCTATGCTATCGATTCGCCGCCCGTGCATCGCGATTACTCAGTTCATTAGCAGCAGGAACGCCCCAATTGCAGCACCAACTCCAACAACGACAGCGCGAATTATTAAGCACGTGCATGACTTTATTAAATGAAATTGCGGCGGAAAAAGGGGGAATTGCGCATCGTTCCATTTGTTCGTCGGTTAGTGAACAATTGGCCGACACATATTTACGAGAATGCAGTCAATTACTTTCGCTTGAAGCACGATATTCGACCACTGCCGACTCGATGAAAGCCATGCGTTTTCTTGAAAAAGCCAAAGACTATCTGCTTGCCAGTATACAATTGTTGAAAGAGTGCATTCGTGACGAGAATAGCGTCGCATTGAGACATCATACGGATCGATTGGATGCTTTATCTTTGGAAAAAGAGATGGAGCTTGCTCCTGAGAATGAAAGGGATGACATGGCGAGTTTTTTAACGGAAGAATTACATCGTTTGGAGCTCAAATTTAGCTCGACGTGTCTTGAATTGAGTCAAATTCATGCAGGAAGTCAAAAGTGGTCCAAAGCGGTGGAAACGTTGGTCGAAGCAAGTCAATTTCTTAGCTTTAGCTCCATTCCAGAGAGTATTCCGCCGCTTGAATGGACATCACGCGCGTGTGACGCAAAAGTCGAGACTTTGCTTGAAAAGTTGGATTTTGAAGGCATTGGACACGGTAATCTTTCACGTGAGAAGCTATTCATGTGCTCCTCGAAAGCAGAGCTTCGATGCTCGTTGCTTGGCTTGATTGGTGATATGGCGGCTCAACGACCTGGTAAGGTATTGCAAGAGTTAGTAGCGTTGTATGATATTATCTCGGGAGGAAAGCGCGAAGAATTGGTTTCTTTGTCGAATGGTTACAGTGAGTTCTTGAAATTGGTACAAAAGAATGCAATGAGTTGTGAGAGTCAAAGACCGTTGGATGTCGAAGAAACGATGATTCTTTTGGCTTTCTTTGCGTACTTGAGAGCACTGTCCCCGATGGTAAATTCGGAATTGTATTTGTACGTTGTTGATAGAAACGAAAAGCATGTTTTTTTATATGGTCAAGTTGATTGAGTTGATTACAATGTATTGGTCTTTTGCATAGTTTTATGATGAAGAAGCTTGGGAATGCAAGCAATGAGCTCGGCAAGTATTTCCTCGCGGCCAAACAAGAGTATAAAGAAGCTTTCAAGTGGTTTAAGCGTGGTTGCAAGATCTTTAGTGATATTGAAGGTACCTCGACTTTATATTGTCAGTACATTGATAAAAGGTTATTGTAACAATTCATGGAGCTCTTTAGATAGCGTGAATGTCGCACTACTTCGCGCCAATCTTGCGCATCTCCACAAGATCTTTGCACAAGGAAAATCGGTGCCTTCTCGAGAAGAGCATTATCAATTGGCCGTTCAACTCTGCAGTGAAGCAGCCGAGTTGCTAAAACAAAGCAAAGCCGATGTGGATTTACATGAAAAAGTCAAGGGCGAATTAGCATTAACATATCTCGTATGGGCCGTGGACGTGGCAACGTTGTATTTCGAAGAGCTTGATCGAAACCGTTCTTCTCCATTAAAATCACGAGAAACGCAAGCGCTTTCGTTGTTTCATTCGGCTTTATCCTTGTACACGGAATTAAAGGATGCGAAACAACTTGCCTCAACCCATTACCAAATTGCTTTTTTCTATCGTCGCATGATTGCTACCACATTACAAGTGGAACGAGAGAACAGGAGTGGTGGCAAGTCGCATGGCACTTCTTGCACTCTAACGAATTACATGGAAATTGCAAGACGGCATTATGAAAAAGCTTTGAAATATTTTGGCGTCATGGAGATTGGAAAAATATTTGTATTGATTCATCAAGAACTTGCGGAACTTCATCTTTTAAGTCAACGACTGGAAGGGATTGAACATGCTTTATTGATTCTATTGAACACGTACGAAGCATTTCATTTTCAACTCGTGAACGAGTCGCGACTTGAAAAGGAAGAATTGGGTCCATTAGGGCATACTATTGTGGCCAAAGTCCAGACTGTATTGCACGACCTTATTCGACTTTGTTCGATCAAACAAGCACAACAGGGTGGAAGTATTGTTCATGCTAAGAGTCAAAAGCTTGAGAGGTTTAAAAAGATGTACAAGGAGGTGATTTATTACGATGGAAGCAGTCTCGGAACCGTCGTGTCAATTCTCGGAACCCTCCGAAGGATGTATTCGACATAATAAAAGAGTTTACAATAAAGTTTACTTGTAAAAAAATTTGGACATTGTTTAAATTGTGTACTTTAATAATAATTGCTCGTATTAATTAGGCGCAAGCCTAAACAAGGTGGTCCACTAGAATTTATATGGCAATACCGTTTGACTACCGCTTTGGTTTTCAAGCTTTTCAAGATGTTTCAGTTTGATATAATTCATTCCTCTCACGAAATTCCTTGCTTTTTCAAATCTATTGACGATTGGAATATAAGAGTGATCTAATTTTCTTTTAACAAAGTCAGGGCCAAGTAGTCTTGCCAGTATTTTTCCCACATGGTTGCTCAAAAGACAATCGGGTGCGCTAAAGTCAGTTTGATACCGGGAGAAAAGTCGAGTCACGGGTCCCTCTCGCGGAATTAAATGCGTGTGATTAACGTACCCTCGGAAATCATCTACAGCATTAATAGTTTTTTCCAACTCAATCGCTGCATCGCGTCCACTTAGCTTAAACATATATCGTGCAGATCCCATTGCAACGAAATATTTGTCTTTCAACAATTGATTACGATTTTCCCGTCGAATCGGTCCTAGTGGGTCCGTGACGCTACTCTTAATGTGTTTAAAAAAATCAACAAACTCCATTGCCTTTAACGTCCATGATTTGAGCCGAAAGAGCATCTCGTCCCATACTACGGACAGTGGCGCTTGTTCGGGAAGACTTGCGGTGGTCTTCAAAGGAAATGCATCTGGAGTAGCTGTAATGATTTCGCTATCGTCTAATTTATATTCCTTCCCAAGAGGGAACATTGAGCTAATACAGACCAAACGATAACGATCCCTTTTTATATATTGCCACTTTTTGAACGCAAGTTTGATACGATGTCCGTTTCTACCTTTTTCTCGTATATCCATCGACGAATAGCACCGCCTTTTTCTTTAAAGTCTGCAATACTGAGGCTAATTCTTCTGTCGGCAGATCTTGCAGATCGACTTCTCGGATGCTCCACGAAAGAGAATACATTGTAACTGACCCACATCGCGAGTTGGACAATGAATCCACATAACGTCCCAGTCTGTTCGATCCAAAGAGCAAGCAAATGCAAAGGCTGCGCAAAATTTGTACGTTCCAGGTGGCCCCGCTATCAAAGCTCGGCGTTCGTTTTAGAAAAAAAACGTTTGAATAAATTGCCACTCTTCGACAGATTGCGAGCGGCGATACAATAGTATCTCCTTCTTTCCGTCGGCAACCACACCACTACCGAAAGTATAGTTAGGTGAAATGCGCATGAGGGGTGTAACGGGTGTATCGTTTTATGAAACTAACACTTAAAGGTTGTTAATTAATATACTATCTAAAACGTAGATAATATTTGGAGAATAGTTCTTTACATGGTAATATTCTAAAAACTTATCCACTGGTAGATATAGACCATTATATCTACTTTCTCCGCGGTCCAGTCAGTGCTGGACGCGCGCAAAGAGAAAGACAGACAAGACTTTTAATACATGTTCTGTATTAGTTAATAATAAAGTTAGTATTAAGTAGATGGACAAGAAGAACTTAATTATATTAATACAGTTTTTAATTAACCCTCTTTAAAGCAAGTCTTTTAAAGAGAAGACTTCATCTGCACGTACTAGTGTATGTGAAGTGACGTGAGGCAACACTCGCACTGAGGCAGTGCGAAGTGGACTTGTACTGGAGCAGTACAAGGCGGCAGTGCCCCGTTACAAGGGAACTCTTTCCAATCACAAGTGCAGGACAATTTTCATGAAGTAGCTTCCAGATGGAGCCTTGCGCTGGCAATTGCACTAGCACGTGGCATGGATAATTTCCAACAACTCTTTCTTTATCGCTATATTCGCCCAGATGACCACTAGCCAGTCTAACGGCTCGTATCTTCGCACTCAAAAACAATAAGCTCTTTAGGCCATTGGCGTTCGCAACACCGCTGTAAACTTTAGCTAGTGTTATTCACGTACCGCGGTCATTGTCTTTCTTTTTCAAAGAGATCACCAGATTTTTCGCGGGAGCCTTGACCGTGTTAAGTTTCGTTTTTGATCGCCTTCTTGAGCACATCGACTGTATCGTACATTTACTCGCACTGAAAAAGCGTGGCTTTTGACACCAACAATTGCGCAGAACAGCATGACCATTATTGTATTGAAATGGTCGTGAAATGAAAACAAAATTGTTCACGGAAACTTTCGATGAAGACTGGGTGCGGGAAAGGAATCGAGCTATCTCTTAAATTGGCGAAGTGAAAACGAGACGTCGGTCAATATCTTTCAGTTGCAACTCTTTTTGTAATTCGCGAAAAATGTACCACTTTAATTTTAAATTCTCGTTGTATCCGGGGACTTCAAAAACAGCTACCTTTGTAACGGGCTAAAGTTGCCCCTATGTTAGACAGTCCCCGTTAAGTACACTTGGTGTACTTAACGGGATGGTCAATTACTATAATTAGACCCAACACTCGGGTATGGTGCACATTTGTGACCAACCCTTGTGGATGTGATGCACATGGGTGCATTCACATTAGGAGGGATGACGCCCAGCGTCATCCATGATGACGGCTAGCGTCATCAGTTACGCGAGGTATCTATAAAGATACGCTCGCAATACATATTAAATGATATCTATAGAGATATCATTTTAATTGGTAAAAATAGGTATTTGTATTTAATTCTATTAAATATAAATCAGTCTGAAAACTACTTCCTACTTGGTAAGTGCGCACGAGGAGACGGATTACCGCTCCCGTGACGACACTTAACCAGAGT
>NC_090621.1:2509665-2519159 GCF_004359215.1 Bremia lactucae | reverse complement strand
GGATTGTCCCTAAATAAAACTGAAGGGAACTAGTCTTCAAGATTTTGCTGGAATAAGTTCCCAGAAGCGTTTGGTCAACGAATTTTGTTGGTACCTTTGCAAATAAGTTCCAAAGAGGAAACTGAGACAGTGAATATTTTAGTAAACAACTGATCAAGTTAGGCGCCTAGACACTTCATCTGATAGCGTCTCCGAAGTCAGCATCGGAGATAACTCAATTGTCAACGCTAAAACAGAAATTAATTATTGCGTAATCTGCGTAGTGGCAAAGTCAAGCAAATCTGCGTACTCGCCACAGATGACAAGTACGTGGTCGATATTCGGTCGGCATAGTATTTCCTGAGAATGATACAGCTCATGGATACACGAAAGTGTCCTTGATGAGAGGACTCGGCTTACGTTTACGTCCCAATCCTGGGAGTCTTCCAAGACAAATTCTACATGTGGGATTTGATCAAATGCAAGGATGTATTCTCTGAATCCGTACTGTGCGAGTTGCCAACGGGTAAAGGCACTCGACACGAAATCGACCTGATACTAAGAAAAAACAATTGTCCGAAAATGTTAAGATAAGATTTCTCACCTCTAGGAGTCAAGAGTAAACATGACATAGCTAGGTTCGAAATAGTGTGTCATGAAGGAGTGGACGTCGCCTCGTGAACAGATATTAGCAATCGGCACGATATTAAACGATCATTTAGCAGCGAGCCATGTGAGGAAGTCAAAATCCCCCCTCCCATGGCTCTCTGACTTTCTGTGTGTGTAAAGCAACAGGAGGGTGGCGGATAGTACATGCCTTAATAAATTGTATGCTGCAACGGTACCGGCTCAAACGCCAATACCACAAATAGGCGTGATCCTTGGTCATATGTCAAAGAGTACAGTCTAATCATCTACAGACTTGATGGATGAATTCACCTAATCCGTGAACAGGAATCCTCGTCACAGCAGTAAGCACCACAAGCGGAATGCTATAAAAATAACTAGTAATGCCACAGGGGCATAGTAATGCCATTGGGACATTAAACAGATGTGAACTCAAGCTGTTGAGATCGGTGCGTGATTTCGCACCGAATTAATTTGGTGACATCTTCATTCATAGTAGAGCTTTGAACGGAACGTCGGACGTTGGAGTACATCGTACCGACGTCCAAAGGTTCTTACGCTTATGCGTAAGCACAAGCACAAGCTGTGTGCAAATATTAAGAAGTATGCATTCGCTGCAAGCGAAATGTCACTTTTTGGGTGCACCACGATCAAACACGGATTGCGCCAAGATCAGGAAAATTATAAGGCGATCCTTGATTGGCTTGAGCCAGTCAATCTAAAGGGACTTCGAGAATTCCTCGGCTTAGCGTCGTACTTACATAAGTATCACCGTAACTATGCCGAGACGACAGAACACATTTCTTCTTTGTTGGAGGAATATGTTAAGTGGTCATGAAACGCTGGTTTTCAGCAGTTTGCTTTGGGGGTAATAAGGAATACTTGGTACAATCGTCAATCATGGCGATTGCGGACCGAGACAGATGGTCCGTGACGCCAGCGAATTTTCAATCGGCTGTGCGTTAATGAAATATGACACAGATGCCGCAGAGCGCGTTGTCTACTATCAGTCTCATCAGCGTCAACCAGACAAACGCAATCACTGAGTGCCTGACAAGGACTTCTTGCCATAAAATATGCACTGAATGAGCTTAGGGTAAGAGATAGACCGTACATGGCTTATACTGACCATGTGCCATTACGCACGGCCGTTAACAGTCCACACTGTTCGCAAAGAATGGCGAGACGGTTGTCTTGTTTTCGTGGAGTAAAACCTTTTCGTGGAGTATAAACAGGACGAATTTATGTCATCGCTGATGTCCTTTGCGGCCGCCCAAATTCTACCATCGGCAAGAATACGCTCCAACTCGTTAAAAGTAGAAGTATCCCGAAAAATCTCTTCGAGGATACGGTTTGCACGCTCCGTCTAACCATCTGTTCAGGATGATCAAAAGTTGACATTTTCATTTGTGTTTCAAGTGGTTTGAACGCAATTTGACAAATTTTGCCGTGATTTTAAGGTTCGATCTGAGACCATAACCCATGGAATCGAAACACACAAAGACACGAGCACAGCTTTTGGCTGTGGCCGACTCCGGTAATGCAGCCAGGTGTAACATTTTGCTGAAACGATCAACAAAACAAGAATACCGCTAGTATTGTGATCGTCTTTTGATTTTCCGAAGACAAAGTTCATAGATACGGACTTCCAACACTGTCAGAACAGGCAGATGCTGGAACGGAGCACGGGATGGAGCACTGGGCTTCACCCCTTGACAAACTTCGCAAGCATGTATGTACTTTTGGACGAATTCACACTGGCGTGGCCAGTAGAGGTCGCGACTTATAATGAGGTAGGTCTTTTCACGTCATCAATGACCACTTGTTGCTGCATCGTGGCTCTCGTTCATGATGCCTTAAAGCAAATCATTCTGGGTGGGGATGAAGACACGAGGTGCGTCACCAGCAACGGCTGTGTAATTCAGTAAACACATGCGTGTTGCGTATCGATCCGTAAAGAATCGATACAATTCCGACGTTTTTTCTAAGTATTGTTAAGATACATTTCTAAGGTAATCCAATAACTCTTTAAGCAACTTAGCTTTTGAATATGCTCTTATAACGCCGCCACAGAATATATACAACGGAACACTTATCGTTGCGACAGTGGGCCATGCTCACTTTTGATTTTTTTCAGCACTGGGCTACATCTCACTGTTGATTTTAGCAGCCGGCTCAAAATTGGGTCGACGCAAAACGGCATCAGCGATGACATGAAGTCGTCCTGTTTTGTATTTTACGAAATAAATATACTCCGTGAAGAAAGACATTTATCTCGCCAATCTTTGCGAAAGGTGTGGACTGCTTGCGGCCGTGCGTAAAGACGTCTGGTCCGTATAAACAATGAACGGTCTATCTCTAAAGAAATAGAACTCATAAATTAGCCAGTGCATATTTCATGGCAAGGAGTTCCTTGTCATGCACTGGATAGTTGCGTTCAGCAGGTTAAAGCTGATGCGATTAATAACAGACGACGCGCTCTACGTCGTATGTGTCATATTGCAATATTGGACAAAATCGCTGGCATCTCAGACCACATGAAATGATCTGTTTTGTCCGTAATCGCCAGGATTGACGATTGCATCAAGGTTTGCTTGATTTCCTCTAAGGAATGCTGTCAATCAGCGTTCCATGACCCATTTACATTTTTCTACAACAAAGAAGAAGTATGTACTGTCAATTAAGCATAACTGCGGGAATACTTATGTAAGTATGCCGCTAAGACAGGAACTTTCGAAGTCCCTTAACATCGTATGGCACAGGCAAGTCGGTGATCGCAATGATATTTTCCGGATCCGGGCGAACACCGCGTTTTCCCACGATGCACCCAAGAAGTAGTATTTTGCTCGCAGTGAATATGTACTTCTTAAGATTTGCACACAGACTATGCGTAAGCATAAGTGTAAGAAACTTTCGGATGTCAGTACGATGAATTTCAACGTGCTCTGCTATGAACGAAGACGTCATTAAATAACTCGATGCGAAATCCCGCACCGATCTCAAAAGATTCATTACACATATTTTGAAATGTCACAAGGGCATTACTAAGCCACTGTGGCGTAACAAGCCGTTCCCAAAGCATTTCGCTTGAGGATTTTACTGCTGTGACTGTTCACGCATAAGGACCTGATATAATCCATCCATCAGATCCATAGACGAAAAGAATGCACTCTTTGACATACCATCAATGAGTACGTCTTTTTGTGGTATCGATGTTTTTAGTCGGATCCTTTGCAGCATTAAGTTTATTTAATGCATGCGTAATCCGCCGCCCTCCTGTTACTTTACGCACACAGAAAGTCAGGAACTTTTATAAGGGAGGTTTGACTTCCTCACATGGCTCGCTGCTTAACTATCGGTAAAGAACTTGTCGTTGGCTAATATCTGCTCACGAGGTAGTGACCACTGCTACATGTCACAGTATTTCAGGCCTGATCAGGTCAATTTCGTGTCCAATGCCTTTATCCGTCGGCAACTCGCACGGTACCGAATCAGAAAATGCATAATTGAACTTGATCAAATCCTTCTATAAAGGATTTGTTTTCAACGACTGCTAAGTTTGACACGCGAAACGTTTCATTCGAGTCTTTACATCAAGGACATTTTCGTACGTCAATGAGCTACTGAGATTTCGTTCGTTCTCAGGAAATGCTATGGCCGACCGAATATCGACCACGTACTTGTCATCTGTGGCGAGTACGCAGATTTGCTTGACTTTGCCACTACGCAGATTACGCAATAATTAATTTCTGTTTAAGCGTTGACAATTGAGTTATCTCCGATGCTGACTTCGGAGACGCTATCAGATGAAGTGTCCAGGCGCCTAACTTGATCAGTTGTTTACTAAAATATTCACTGTCTCAGTTTCCTCTTTGGAACTTATTTGCAAAGGTACCAACAAAATTCGTTGACCAAACGCTTCTGGGAACTTATTCCAGCAAAATCTTGAAGACTAGTTCCCTTCAGTTTTATTTAGGGACAATCCTCCCCAACTGTCTCGAGCTGTGGTTGTACAACCAAAGCAAGATCCTCTACGATCAACTCTCCAGTCGACCTAGGGTTTTGGCACTGTCTCTTATAAAGAGGCGTTTTAAATTTGTTTGGGTGTTGCTTTTAAATCAAGCATCTTTATCCTGATTCACTCAACAATTTAAGTGGTCAAACTTCGACGCTGCCTGTGCATGTCCACAGCCGTCGGTAACCAAGTCCACGTCACAATGATGGACTTTCGACGCTGTCTGTGCTTGTACACAGCCGTCGAAATCTAATTCCACAGTGTGATGATTTGTCATTCTGAGGTCTTGTGCAGTCGCGCTTACGACCGCACCACATGTGATGCTATCGCAGTCACTGGTAGGGCATCCACACGCTTGTGGAAGATCTAAGTGGCTCCAAGACGTCCATCTGAATGCCATCTGATGAACGGGAGGAAAGCATCGTCACGGCTTGATGCTGCCAGTTTATGCATGGCTCATACTTTCTGAGCCATGGTAATTCAAGGATGACACCAAAATTCTCGACCAAATCTCGAACGATGGCATCATCATCGTACTGTTTACGATTAAACGTGTATCAAATACCAACTTTTCAGTTTCTTTAAATATGCGTCTGTTGCTACGGGCACTGTAATCCTAGATAGAGAAACATGACGCTCAATATATTTGAGCCTGCCATCATCTAGCAATTTGCGTTATTTGACACTCAACAATCGATAATGTACTTGAGTGGCAATTTATTCATTTTCAGGGTGACGAGGTTGACCTAATCACCTGGGAAAGTTACTCACAGTGTTTTTCTGTAGGAGCAACTTTTATCAAAAGGCAGACGTTGCTGGATCAGTAGAGCGCTCTGCACCTACTGACCTCGACGGATTTTGTCGACCCACCTCGCCGTTACGATTTTGAAACGACACCGAGTCCGCGACCTTCGCAGTTCCCAGCGGGAAGCCGATCGTTTCTTTCATTTTTTTAGGCACTGGACGTTCATAAACACAGTATCCTGGGTTTGTTGATCAATTGATTAACTCACGATACAGCTTACTAGGTATTGTGTATGTTAGGTATAAGCGTATGGATAACGCTTGCCCTGCTTCAAATCCTGGCGCTCGGCTCAAGCCCAGAATTCGGCACGTGGCGGATGAAAGTTTTGCCTTAATCGGGTCTTAAGAAAGTCATACGATCCAAAATCAATGTTTCGCGAATCTTGAGCCCTATAGCCCACGTTCCGTTACTAACCTAGGTTGGACATGCCAAACAATACTCTTTTTGCATCGTTATCGACGCGGCGAGCTTAATGGCGTCGTCTCAAATTTGATGATCTATCTCAAAACGGGTCGCCTTTTATTGCCGTTAAACTGAAAGCCTTTCGATCTTAAGCTTTCGACGCGAAGCGCCGAGCCGCTAGCAGCATGTATATGCTGCTGTTTCAACAGCTCCAGCTGTCGAGCACCCTGCTCCGTCAACACCTCAGCGTGTCGCGATGAAGCAAAGTTATCTCTTTTCGAGACACGTCGATTCAGATTGTATTATCTCGGCGATAGACACATGCCTTCAGTCTTTTAGTAAGGCGAACAACATGGCGCTAACGGCTGGCCCGCCCAGGGCTGAACTCCTACTTCGACAGCCGTTCCATTCAACTTCCTGAGATTAGTGAGCCTCTCACGCGTTGCGTAGAAGCCTTTTGAAGTGGCTTGAAAGATTTCTTCTTTTCATTCGACACTTCATGATGGATGGAACGTGCGTCGGCCGTTGAACAGACTACGAAGTGCTACCAGGTGTAACGGAACACTTTTCGCTTATACTAATGACAGTATTAGCCGACCTAAACTGATTACAGTGAAGGTAAGGTGCCTCAAGTAATTCAAGTACACTGACAGCAGAGGAACGTAAGAGGTAGCTAAGAAGTCTTAGCTACTAAAGGTCGGCTTAAGTATTGAGAGAAGTAAAACTGTATATAAATATAAAGTTTTCCGTACGCAGCGACCTTCTGTCTTCTAACTTTAATATATTAATTACTAATTATGAATAACGCACCGCTCAATTGTGTCTTGTAACAATTGGCAAGATGGTAAATTAAAATAACCAATCAACGTAACTATTGTCTTGTCGCCTCAATATTACCAAAATTTGTAACTATTAAGTCATAATTGATAGAGAACAATAATTTTGTACTTGTTTATGTATTTTGACTTATGAAAGTAATATTTATTATGCAACAGGAAACCCCGATACTAACGGTTCTCATTTATTATATGTTTAGTAGTGATATCTATACGGTAGCTGTTAATGATGTTTTTGTTAGAATACCGTGCGAGAAACAATTCCGCGACAACAACATAAGAACGATGAATCAGGCCAAAGACTTAGAACATCATATTTATGTTGAGATTGCAAATTTCTTAACTTCATATGCTGTAACGGGCTAAAGTTGCCCTAATATTACACAGTCCCCGTTAAGTACACTTAAAGTACTGAAGGAGATGATCAATTCACGAAATTAAAGTAATTAGACCCAGCACTCGGGTGTGGCTCACATTTGTGACCAACCCTTGTGTAAGTGATGCACATATGTGCATTCCTTCACATTAGGAGGGATGACGGCTAGCGTCATCCGTTACGCGAAGTACCTAGAAAGATACGCTCGCAATACAAATAAGTGCTATCTGCTGAGATGACATTTTTGATTGAAAAAAATAGGGATTTATATTTAAATTTATTAAATATAAATTAGTCTGAAAACTACTCTCTACTTAGTAAGTGCGCACGGGGAGCCGGATTACCGCTCCCGTGACGACACGTCTATCAGAGTACTTAGTGCGTTGGGTGAGGTCGCCAAGGCGCCCACCCCAACTACCCCACTGCACGCAACAGTAGACGGTTCAACCGCTTCCTCGCTGTGCTTTGCTTTGCTTGGCTGTGTAGCGTGGTCGCATTACGACTTGCCCGCCTACACTTGGTAGCACTCCCACGACCAGCGGAACTGAATGACCCTGTGCATGACAAAGAGCTACTATGTTCTTGTCAAGTTTCGTGTGCACCTACTGGGCACCGAGCCATTTGTGGTTTATACGGATCACGCTTCACTACGGACCGCAATAAACTCACCGCACCCTCTCGCCTAGTAGGCAGAATGGCTTACATCCTTCTCTGAAAATAATTTAAAAGTTGAATACAAGCCGGGTAAGTCGAATGTCTTGGCTGGCGCTTTATCGCGCAAACCAGACTTCGAGGTAAGACACCAGGAAAGTGTGTCTAGTGCTAAAGCATAATTTTAGCCGTCAATATTGGCAGCCATGAAGGCATACCGCGTGACGAGCTCGTTAGCCTCTGCAATAAAAGAGAGCTATAGTCAGGTCGACCATTGTCGTCTGCTTTTAGACCACATTGGTGGACGAGAGGTAACCCTACCGTCGCACCTGAAAGCTAAGCTAAATTGCTTTGGCTACAGCGATGGCCTGTTATGGCATCAGCTGTCACCTTGTGATCCCTAGAGAATCTATATGCCTCATGACATAGGTCTAAAGCTGATGATCCTACACGAGCTTCAGGATGCGCCATCTAGTGGGCATCTGGGCCGTGAAAATACATTTTTCCGAGTGTCAGAGGAATTTTGGTGGCCACATCTATATAGATGGGTGGCCAACTATATTCGCTCTTGCGAACAGTGTCAGCGCATTAAGCCTACATCCTCCAGCAGTGCGCCACTGAAGCCGCTACCGATCCCAACCAACTGTTGAAATTCAGTAAGTCTGGACTTCATGTTTGGCATGCCGCCCGATCATAAGGGCCGGACAGGGCTAGTCGTCTTTGTAGACAGACTGAGCAAGATGGTGCATTTCGCACCATGTAAAACATCGGTCACAGGCAAGAAGGCAGCTCTCTTGTTCCTGGATCATGTTTACTGACTACACGGGATGCCCGAGTCCAAAGCATCGGACCGGGATCCGCGTTCTACGTCTGGTTTTTGGCGACATGTGTTTGAGCTGCTAGGTAGCAAGCACCACATGTCGACTGCAGATCATCCCCAGACCGATGGCCAAACAGAACGTGCCAATCGGGTCGTGGCGGATGTCTTACGCACTATAGCAATTCCCAAAAAGTGGAGCAAGCAATTGCCCTTTGTGGAGTTCGCTATAAATAACAGTGTCCACACCAGTACGGGTGAGACACCGATTTATATTTAACGGACTGCACCATCCTCGGACGCCAGTCTCGTTTGTGCGCAGCCCGAGTCTTAGTGGGGGAGAGCCTCTCACTATGCTCGGTGCGAAAGAGGGACATAGTTTCGTCAATACGACGATGACCCATGAGGGTATCATCTCAAAGACAGAAACTTGCCCTAGTGACCCTGCCAGTTTAGCAGTGGTCAATAAAACTACGCCTTATGACCGACCTCTTGGCGGTATCATAGGCGAGTTTGATGCTAAAAGCGTGAGCGAGGCTCAACGCTTTGTGGATGAGCGATTAGCCATCACACGTAAAGTCCGTGACGCAATGGCAAGCGCACAGGACAAGCAAAAAGAATATGCGGACCGAAATGGTCGCAAAAACAATGAACGCTTTAGAGTGGGTGAAAAAGTACTATTAAGTACTGCTACCCTACCTAAAAATGCAATTTCTGTACTACCTGGAGGTACTACGAAGTTGTTGCCGCGTTTCATTGGGCCCTTTACGGTGGTTGAAGAGGTTGGAGACCTAAATTATAGGCTCACCCTTCCCCCGTATATGAAGACGCACCCCGTATTTTACGTGGGTCGTCTGAAACGGTATGTAGACCCAAATGAGGTCACATACCCCCATCTGGTTAAGGAGACCGATGGTGACGCCGACTGTGAGTCGAGCGTCGTTCGGGTGAGGGGGACGGTGAAGGCGAAAAGCTATCAGACCGAT
>NC_090621.1:2441233-2481525 GCF_004359215.1 Bremia lactucae | reverse complement strand
CCTGTCGATGGGACAGCATTCGTAAACGATGCTGTCTCCATGTTGTGAGCCATGAGAGATGTTTGGATGGGCAATAATGCCGCATCATCACTCCTCATGAGCTCGTTGTCCGCATCACTACTATGAGGTGACGGCAACGGTGTCGACTCATTGTAGTCGACAATGAGCGACGGATCAACATCCTCACTGTTAAAGTGGGATGGATCCTTTAGCCCTGTTAACGCGACAGCCGCAGTGGCTGTCTGCGTTCCGACTAAGGCATTTGACGCGGCCGGCGAATTAACGCGGCGCGTGCGCTTAGTGCGAGGTTGTGTGGGCGTCTTCGCAGACGACCCACCAACGTGGCCCCTTTTAGGTGGCATCTTGGGCGCCGTGTATAGAAACACGTGCGCGAGAGTGATCGAGTGAACTAGCGGCGCGTAAAGCTGCTCGCAGTTCCTCTCTCTACTCTGTCGAATTTAAAAATGTAAATTCGTTCTTAAAGAGGGGGATGGTGTAACGGGCTAGAGTTGCCCTAATGTTACACAGTCCCCATTAAGTACATTTGGTACTTAAGGGGATGGTCAATTACTAAATAATAGTAATTAGACCCAACACTCGGGTGTGGTGCACATTTGTGACCAACCCTTGTGGATGTGATGCACATGGGTGCATTCACATTAGGAGGGATGACGCCCAGCGTCATCCATGATGACGGCTAGCGTCATCAGTTACGCGAGGTATCTATAAAGATACGCTCGCAATACATATTAAATGATATCTATAGAGATATCATTTTAATTGGTAAAAATAGGTATTTGTATTTAATTCTATTAAATATAAATCAGTCTGAAAATTACTACCTACTTGGTAAGTGCGCACGAGGAGACGGATTACCGCTCCCGTGACGTCACTTCACCAGAGTTCTTAGTGAGTTGGGTGAGGTCGCTTGCGCGCCCACCACAACTTCCTCACTGCACGCAAGAGAAGCAGGTGCAAACCGCTTCCTCGCTGTGCTAGGGTGTGTGCTAAGTAGAGCGTGGCCGCATTACGACGTGCCCGCCTACAGTATCACTTCAATCTGAGACAGGCTTTTTCGTTCACTCTGAAGCCTGTCGTCCACGTTAACAGCAAGACAACGGAGGTCACGAACCAATGGACCTCTCGTATGTGAAGAGCGAGAAACCTCGCTCTTTAAGTTACAAACGACTTTAAAAATGCAATCGTTGCCAAAAAATCAGTCACTACGCCTATAAGTGTAGTGCCTCACGCCCTGTGCCTAGAAACAACATCATCACATTTAAAATTAAAGTCGTAAATAAATTGCCTCTGAAGCCCCTAGTCGATTGTGGGGCGTCCATCACCCTAGAAGACCGCAGACTCAAACTTATTGAGCACAATATTCCTAGTCTAGTCCGAGGATGACAGTGCGCCTAGCATCAGGCGCATCTGTAACAGTAAAGAAACGTGTAGTTAGTATTAAATGCACGTTAAAGGGTAAACAGTACGATAATGAATTAATCGTTCTGAATTTGGATGACAAATTTGGTGTAATCCGTGGATTTCCGTGGCTTAGGAAGTAAGAGTCATGCATAAAAGGCGGTATGAAGCCGTAACGATGCCGCCTCTCGTTCATCAGATGGTCATCTGGTGATCGTCTTGAAGCGTCTACAAGCGTGTGGATGTTCTGCGAATGAGTGCAACGGTCTTATTTGTGGTTTAGTCGTTTGCACGACTGCACAAGACCCCAGTGTGACAACCCATCACACTGTAGTGCCAGATCCCGACGGCTGTGCACAAGTACAGGCAGCGCCGAAGATTCACCATTTTGAAGGAGACATGGTTATCGACGGCTGAGACAAGTACAGACAGCGTCGAAGTTCGACCACTCGAACGAGTTGAGTGTTACGATAAAAACGAGGCTTGTTGGAAAAGCAACATCCAAGAAATATACAACGCCTGCCTATTGCATCATCCGAATATCCGAATTGCGGACACTGCGAGTTATTTAGGATCGGTCTATATTATTACGGTGCCGGACAATTCATCAAGGTCAATATTAAGTAAATATATTTAAGTGGTACCCAGGAGCAAGGGAACAAATGCGATTAGAGACAATTCGGGAATCCTAGATTGGCTGGAGAGTCGTTCGTAGAGGAACTCGCTGTGGTTGCGCATTCACAGCTCGAGGCAGTTGGCAACGTTACTCCTCAACTAAAACTTGAGAGAATATTCCCTTAGAAACCTGTGATTAAAGGTTTCCATGCGCAGACCACGCAAGAACTGTTTTGGTTTGAGCGATTGCAATTAAGTTTTATCCGAAGTCAACTTCGGAGGTGCTATCGGATTAAGTGTAATCAAGTGTATGAGCGCCTATACTTGATCTATTGTTTACTGAGATATTCAAATGCCTCAGTCTCCTCTTTGAGACTTACTTTTAAGGGTATAGTGGCAAAAGTCATACAGATATCCGTACTTGTCATAGATGACAAGTACGTGACGATATCCGTTCGACAACAGTATTTCCGGAGAACGAACGGAATCTCAGCAGCACATCGACGGACAAAGTATCTTTGATGTGAAGACTCGGATGAAATGTTTTACGTCCAAATTCTGGGAGTCTTTGATAACAAATCTTTTAAAATAGGATATGATCGCATTCAATGATGTATTCCCTGAATCCAAACCGTGCGAGATGTGGAAGGATAAAGGCACCTGACGCAAAACCGACCTGATTCAAGGTTCGAAAAACTTTGTCATGAAGCAATAATCATTGCCTCTGGAACAAGTATAAGCGATCGACAAATTCTTACCAATCGCTTAACAGCGAGTAATGTGAGAAGGCCAACATCCCCACATCGCTTACCGACCTTCGAGTGCGACAATTAACACGAGGTGGCAGATTGTGCATGCGTTTAATAAGCTAGACGCTGCAACGGTACCGGCCCAAACGCTGACACCACAATAAATTGTTATCATTGCTGGTATGTCTGAGAGTGCTCTATTTGGTCAATGGATCTGATGGAGGAATTCTATCAGATCTTCACGCGTGAATAGCATGTTCGGTCACACCAGTATGCACCGCAAGCGGAATGCTATGCGTTTGACTTGTTATGTCACAGGGAATTCATAATGCCCCTGCGAAATTTTAGATATGTGTAGTCAATCTGTCGAGATTAATGCGGGATTATACACCGAGTTTCGTTTATGACGTCTTCGTTCATAGCAAAGCCATGAACGAAAATTTGGACGCTGACGTACATCGTTTCCACGTCCGAAAGGCTCTTACAGTTATGCGTAAGCACAAGTTGTATTACAAATCTCAAGAGTGTATATTCGCTGCAAGCGAATATACCACTTCTTGGGTGCATCGTGGATAAACACAGTGTAAGCCCGGATCTGAAAAGTATCAAGGCGATCACCGACTGGCCTTTTCTGTCGATGTAAAGGGACTTCGAAAGCTCCTCGACTTAGCGGTGTACCTGCACAAGTACTCATGTAAAGTGGTCATGGAACGCTGATTGGCAGTGTTTCTTTAAGGAAAATCAAGCAAAATTTGATGCAATCGTCAATTCTGGTGATTGCGGATCAAGACAGGTGGTCTGAGATGCCCGCGATTTTGCAATTGGCTTGCGTCAATGCAATATGACACCGACGACGCAGAGCACGTCATCTGCTATCAAATCGTGTCAGCTTCAACCTGATGAACGCAACTATCCAGTGCATGACAAGGAACTCCTTGTCATCAAATATGCACTGGCTAATTTTAGGGTCTATTTCTTGGGAGATAGACCGTTCATTATATATACATATAATGCATCTTTACGCACGGCCATAAGCAGTTCACACCTCTCCCAAAGAATGGCGAGATTGTTGTCTTTCTTCGCGAAATATAAATTCTTCGTGGAGTATAAATCAAGACGACTTACGTCGTCGCTGATGCCTTTTCGCGCCGACCTGATTTTAAGCCAGCTGCGCAAATAATCAGTGAGCATAGGGGCAGTGCTGCACAATAAGTGTTACGTCGTCAACATTTCTTGACAACGTTAGAAGAGCTTAAGAAAAATAGAAAGCTCTTGAAAGGTTGATATAGTACCTCAGAAATTCTTCGCAACAACTCTTAAAAAAATTAAAAGGTTTGTAGAAGTTGTATCGTTCCATAATGATCGATATATAACACAATAATTTTCTGTTTCACACAGCCATTGCTAGAGCCACAACTCGCGTCGTCATTCCCAGTCATAATGAATCGCGACTACGCATCATGTATGAGTGCCACGATGTATCAATAAGTTGGCATCATGGATGTGAGAAAACTTTCCTTGCGATAAGCCGGAATTTTTACTGGCCAAGCCAGTCTAAATTTGTCCGCAAGTTCTACGTGCTTGCGAAGTTTGTCAACGGGTGAAGCCCAGTGCTTCAAATCGTGCTCCGTTACAATACTCTGTCTGCTCCGACAGAGTGTTGGCAGTCCATATCTATGGACTTCGTCTTCGGATGTTGCGAAGACGATCATTAAAAGTGATAGCATTCTCGTATTTCTACTGTACCGAGTCGGTTACAGCCGATGGCTGGGCTAATGTCTTTGTTGACAAGTAATTTCAACTCCATGGGTTACGCCGCGACCTGGTCTTAGATCTAGACCCCAGATTCACGGCGCAGATTTCGTAATCTGTGTTGTATTCACTTTAAACACAGTTAACTTGTCAACTTCTGACCATCCTGAAACAGACTGTCAGACCGAACAAGCAGATCGTATCCTCGAAAACATACTTCGCGGATACGTCCACTCTTTTACGAGTTGGTGCGAGTTCTTGCCGTTGGCAGATTTGCCATCAACAATTTAGTGCATTCTACAAAGCATTCACCTTTATTCATGAGCGGCACGCCATTCACGCGTACCCACCTTGTTTAAATGAGACTCTTATTCGGACTCGCTCTATAGCAAGGAACAATCGAGCTTTAGCTCATCACACATTGACTCAACAATTAATGCGAAGGATGGGCAACTCAGTGATCGAGATAAGGCCATTGCTGACATTGATAATGATGTTGAAATACTCAGCATCGAAAACAATAATATTACTGAGAACTATAATGCTCTCACTAAAGAGGAGAATGACATCTCCGCTGTGCGCACCTATCGCGCTGAAGACAAAATCAAACCTGAGTTAGCACGATTGTTTCTGCTGTAGTAGTCCGTTTCTTTCATGATTTCATCGCTGATGCGGTGGACCGACCGAAACGAAACTCTGCCAAACATAAAAGAGCAAAAATTCTTTCATTTGATGTTAATGATCTAGTTTTACCGTCTATGGTTTACCTATCAAAACATAGTGTGACGAATGTGGGCAGAGATAATTTGCTGCCCAGGAATTTCGGCACGTTTCGTGTACTGCACCGCCAAGGCAATGCGTACGCATCGTAAGTTTTATGTCGGGCATCTATACCGGTACCTCAATACGAGGCTTCTTTCGGTTCCGAATTAAGTTAAAGCATCCGCCAAAGCCTGATAACTCCGAGCAAAAGACTGATGGTTCGAGATAAAGCATGGTAGTATTCGGGCACATTTTAGTTCTCCTGACCTAACGTGCTCTAAGATAAGAGCTTTTGAGGAGCTGCTACCAGCTTGTTTCGAAGGGATTGACGTGTCACTTCGTTCGCAAGTTGATAATTCGCAACTTGCGCGTTTTTAACTTTTTTGCGAGAAACACCGTCAACCGTCGTCGTTAACTCACACGTCCTCCCTATATTAGCGGAGGACGTGATACAAATCACGATGTCGACTCGGGTTTGGCGGATGAAGCGAACTCGATTTCCCCCCCCAACACCACATCCATTGCTGGACTCGAGTGGTGAGAAGCGCTTCCTATTTGAACGCTTCTAAAACCACAGCGAGGGGAAGAGGGACCGAACGAATTCTCTCATTCGTTGGCGAAGATACCCACCCTCGCATGATAGCTGGGAACCGCATTCCCAACTGATGATGGACGTTTCGGGTCTTGTCCGACAGTACGCTCGTCCGACAGTACGACGAGACCTATTCTTCTCAATAGAGGTCCATCAGAGAACGAGTGTTTCATGCGCTCGTAAAAGGATTAGAGATTTTCAATCCCTTTGCAAAACGAGCGTCCTCCGATTGGGATCTTTAAGGAGTATGCTTTTTAGGGGCATGACCTGCACCATTAAAGCAACATGGACATGAGTCCTCCCACAAGAAGCAAGGTAACACTGCTTCTCTGGAAAAATGGTGCAGCTTGTAGTGTGCATTGACTACGGTCCGTGTTTCGGAACGGTCACGTTAAGCATCCAGTTTGTCAAGCCAGACCTCGCGGTCTATGGTTTGCACATTCTGTACATATCGTTCCCAAGCTTGGAATAAAGCGATAATCTTTGCCTGCTTGCATGTGTACCATCGATACCGAAAAAATTCATCGATGAAGAATTCCGTCTCGTCCTCACCAGTCTTGAGAAGCCTAGATGAATCAAATAATGAAATTTGATATCGCTCGTTGGTCATCCCAGACCTACGAGTTTAGTTTCCTTCAAAGGGTAACCAGGGCTTGTTCTCGGGAGCAAACCGCAAAGCATTGCGAATCCTCTCCCTTTGAACAATGCTAACGTTAACGCCAACATTACTCTCGAAGTGATTCTTAGAATCACTCTGTTCCTGGTAATGCATCCTAGCACCACCAGTAGTATGCTTATCGAAGTGACATTTGCGATCACTTCGTTCCTGGTGATGCGTTATGACATCACCGAGTAATCATTCTCAAGGAAGTCATCACAAGATGACTTCCCACCATATGAATCAGACGAATCAAAGAACCCGGTCATCACCTCTTTGGTTGTCACGGTAGAACCCGTAGGTTTAACGGGCGTGGCCCCGGGTAAACCGGAGGCCTCAACAAATACACTGAGTCGGGTGATGACGCCGACTTGTGCCAGTCACCTACTATGAGAGAAGCAGGTGACGCATTCCCCGCAATGGACGCATAAGCGTCTACTGAAACGTTTGTATAACTAGCTGCTATACTGGTCTATGCAGCTGCCAACTTTGCAACCTCGCAAGCTACGCGTATGGGCTTTTTATACCATGCGCAAACGAATTGAGTCTTGAATAAAAGCCAAGAATGCAATAAAATTGAAATTTTAAAAAAATATAAATGATGCAAATTTACAGAGAGAGACCTAGTAGTTTTCTCTGTCATTCTACATCAGTCACTAAAGTGACTATTGCTTGGGGGTGATATAATGGGGTATACCGTCACATAAATATTTTTTATGAAAGGAGATGAATAAAGAAGTACAAATTATTATCTTTATAATTTTGACTGATGAGTTTTAGAATTTCTAAATTTGGTAATACTGACGTATTAAGACATTAATTCTACTATTTAGTTATTTTAAGTGTAACTCAACCCCGCCAATTGTTGCAATACACGATTAGGCGTTGCGCAAGGAGGCGCCATACATAACTTGTAATTAATTTAATAAAGTCTGTGGTGGATCGTGACGCAAGAATATAATACTATCTTTACAGTTTTACCTATTCGCCTAGAATTCACTTTTAGCAGCTAAGCCCTCTTAGCTACTTAGAACCTTCCTGTGCACGCCGTGTACGTGAAGTAGTCGAGGCGCCTCACCTTCACTGTAATCAGTGTAGGTTGACGAGTACTATTATCAGTACTAGCAAAAGGCGCTTCGTTACAAATACTACATAAAATGACCGACTGGATGATAATGCAATAAAATATTAAGCGAAAGGCCATGCCGCGTGTCACCAGCAATTTTAGATATGGAAAAGTAAATGATTCGTTTTCTGACATTAAGGCTTCTTAACGAATTCGGCACGCCTGGCCATTAAGCCAAATATGCCATTAAAGCCAATGCGCTAGGAGCCTTCGAAGCAAATGGAAATACAACGGCTTTTAACAATAGTACCCGAATTAGAGCCCCACGAATGGTACGAAACCTCAGTATCCACTTAATAATTATTAATTTTGTCGACAATCAACGTGTGGACCGTGAAGAGAGGTATGATCCAATTTTCGGCATGCTCTAACTAAAAAACGAATGCTGGATTTTCTGAAAAGCCTCCTGAATCGAAGTCAGTAATTTCGTAAATTCGCATCAGGCTTCAGCACTATACTGCGCTCAATGTCCGTGCCAACAATATTCTAAAAGCGTTAACAGCGATGCAATCTTGTTAATGTGTGCATATCGGCTGAAATAAGACGTATGGCTCCGTGAGCCAAATGTATTGGTGGTCCAAACTCTACAAATGGGTAAGCACCTATGATCCCACATGCAATACTTGCCAACGGGTCATACCCTTGGCTCATGCAAGTGCGCCACTGGTCAGTCTGCCCGTGCCCACAGGGCGCTGGGAGTCCATTAGCGTGGATTTTGTGTTTGGTCTACCTAAAGATTCGGATGGCAACATAAGCATCGTGGACTTTGTTGGCCGATTGAGCACAATTAATCATTTAGCGGATGTGCCAGATACCATCGATGGTGAGGTACAGCAAAGCTGTTCATTGATCGCGTATTTTGCCAACACGAGTTGCCTATGGCAATTGGCTTTGATAGAGACATTCGTTTCACGGGGGAATTTGGAAATCGATTTTTCGAGTGCATGGCACCGGATTAGACATACCCACAGCGGACCATCGGCAGACCGATGGTCAAACTGAGCGTGTCAATCGCTTCATTGAAGACGTTCTGCGCAGTGTGTGTGCTGAAACACTAAAGCACCGGTCTTGGTATTAGAATTTACGTTAAATAACGCTGTACATGCCTCTACAGGTTATACTCTATTCTAAGTAAACGGTCTCACACACCCAAATTGACACCACTACGTGGTTCAGGGCTTCGTGGGGGAGAATTAGTCGATAGGCTTGCTGACGTCAGCCCTGTTACCATTAGAAAACAAGCAAGCGAGTTTCTCGCAACACGATTTAGTGTCTTAAGAAACTTGCGTGACACAAAAGCTGATAGGCAAGACAAACAGAAAGAACAAGCGGATGCTACAGGCAGAATTTGTAATGACTCTTATGCAGGCAGTGACCGAGTTTTATAAAAAGCTAAGAACCTTTCTACGAATATTGTGTCCGCAGTCTTCAAGACCGAATTGCGCCCGCGCTTTATTGGACCTTTTACGGAAGTGGCAAAAAAGGCCTAGCTTACAGACTCGCATGCTGTGTACGCTACCAGTGTTCTACGTCGGCTTGCGCCCGCGCAAAAAGAGCGTAGCTTACACGCTAACCTTCCTCGCAAGCTGCGTTCACACCCAGTGTTCTACGTCGGCTTGCCCGGTGGACTCAAAGGGGCTTGCGCCATTGCAGGCGACCGTGCTGCAGATTTCTGTAATTTCACTACGATGTCTAGCTGGCCTTCTAAACGAGGTTGTTGACGTTCCAACGTCGAAAGACGATTTTGGACCGCGTCAAGGGAGCCGTCAATCCGAGCAAAGCTCTTGCGAAGAAGTTGCACCTCGTGCGAATCCATCTGCGAAGTGCATCATCTACGGACGAGCCACATGTGAGATTCCACTCACTGGCTCTACCCCCGAGCTTAGAGGTGGCTAGGGCCACCTTTTGTAGCTCAGTTTGGATCATGTCCGAAGCTATGGCATGTCCATTTGCCTGAGCCTAAGAAGGGACACTCCCCTTCTTTACTCTCATATGTACGGACATTTATAAAAAGAGGGCGAGCCTTGGGCTCGGAATCAGGTACAGAGATGTACCTAGTTGGTATAGATGCCACCAAGTGGTTTTGGCTTTGCCCCATGAGAGAAGCCTCACAATGCATAAAGGCTTTCAGAACCTCTGGGCCGTGGGATAAATGTGATCGATATGATCCGGCCCAACCAAGATTCTAAACTTGTCAAAAGCAACACTTCGAGCCCCCGAAAGTTGAATGAATTGATCCATCCTCGAAGAAGATTAGTCTAGAATCTCAAGCGTAGGTTGACAACGAGTGCTATGAGGAGTTGAATTCACAAAGCTTAGCTAAGGCCAAAGGCCAGTTACATTCGGCGTATCTGCCTCAAAACGAGTATAGGCCTAGTCAGTACTCCAATTATGCAGCTGCACGCGCAACCAAAAATTCAAGCCGCACTGAGGCTCAAAAATCATCTAGCTCAATCTCTATTGGTGGAGAGCGTCGTTTGACGCAAGTTGACCCTGAGCGCGACGCTGATAAACGTCAACGACGTAAGGGCAATACTGCCGAAGAGGTACCTCAAACTCCCAAGATTTTCCCGAAGAGGGACATCCAAGCCACTCATCAGATGCTGACATTGCCCTTTGCGACGACGTCAATTAAGAAGTTTCTCCGCGTGAAATTGAAGGTTCCCTCGCGCATCGAGCAACGCAGGAGGTGGCCAAAATCTTGGTCGAAGCAGTTGATGCTATAAGTCTCTGAAACAGCAACTGACTCGTATGTTTGAACCGCCTAATCAGGCTTTGTGCGTGCGATCTTTATTTTTGGCAGCTCGCCAGGGTAAGCAAAGTTTCCGTTCGAAGCTTATGTCAACCCCATCCGCAGAGTCTCTTATAAACCAGATCTTGCGGAGGCGACGGGCCTGGTGACCCACATTTCAAACGAAGCTTCCTTTACGCTTTCCACTTAGTTTATAATCAAAACGGTCGGAATTATCCTCATTGAGGTCACCAAGGCACCACATCACTAATCACGCAGACGTGTCAAATATTGACGTCGCGTCAGCGTCTTCGGCGTAAGGTATTGCTCATGAAGAGCATCGCGAGCAGCGAGCTCTTCCGGCGTCCGCGGCGTGGGTCCAGATATTCAGATGGCCAAGTTGCGACCCACACCTCTTGGAGGCGCTCTTTTCACACTAAGTAAAGTGAATCGATATTCGCTGTTAGCGTTGGCTTTAGCACGAAACGCAGCCTGCTCACAAGCCCGCTCCTCCTCGACGATTGCCTGCTCTTGCTCTTCATCGAAAGGGTTCGTAATTATGCCGGTCTCTAGGCCCGATGTCCAACGGGATCAATTAAAGCATTCGCGACACCCCTTTTTGGGAACGGATTTGGGCTCGACGAGATTCGTCCAAACGTGGGTCGTGTCGGAGCGACGCTCCTTTTCCTCATACTCCGATGGAGTGTGACTTTCATAGTCTTCCACCACCTTATCGTTAAGGAAGGAGCTAAGAGTATGGGACTCACGCTTAGATAAAAGTATGCAAAACATAATTAAACAGGTAACTGCTTATATGACAAGAGGAAATGAAGCAAATGTTGACACTCGGGCCAACAGTCTGATGGGGAGGGGAAGATGGGGCAAACTTCGGTTGAAGAATTGCTGTTGTGTTACATTTACTTTATGAGTAAAATGCCCTTTTGTTCGATTTTAATAGGTAATATCATTCAAGTCCCAAATGTTATGGGTAACACATGTGGCAGCCACCATATTTAATCTGGTAGCCGAAAATCGATTTTTAACTTAGTCAGGGTAAGGTTTTAGAATAGAATAATGAGATAAAGTTTAGTTTCCCATAAAAGCGTATACTGCCTTTCTCAGGTCTTTGCAATGATCTGTGAGAGATAGAAGCCTTTCTAAGGTTTATTCATTAATATATGTTGAATGCCAGGAATACTCCATCATGTTCACGTTAATGCCAGCCACACACACCTGAATATAAGACGACATTAACCCTGTGAAATTGCTGGATTATTCAATCTGACACGACACAAACTTGCTCTACATATGGTGATATAGCAGCTCCTATCTCACCCAACAAGCCAATTCGTGGCAAATGTGAAAATTTAAAGTGCCCTCAATGTATGTATGTATGTACCTTGCCGCATAGCAACACGCTTGAAAGTATCCACGAAATTGGTCACATGGCTGTCAGTATTAAGCGAATGTTGCAGTCCCGATATTGCAAATAATGTCATCGACTTTGTCTCGGCAGTGTGTGTAGTAAGTACCACTCCTACATACTTGTCGCAGATTGTACGTAATGAAAACATCCAACTTCTTAAAACTTTACATCTCGAACACACGGACTTTCCATTGTGGTCGTTGAAGAGGAGCCTTTTCACCTTGACATTTCAGGTGCAATATACTCGGTTCCGTATCACGCTATCGACGCAAAATGCTAGCCTCGAACGCCACGAAAACTCTTCATTATTCAATGAACCCTCGTATCGCTTTGCAGAAAATTTCTCACAAGCACCATCAGAAGCAGTTTCTCTTGTATTAAACTAAAAAAAAAGGCTCTAATGCTTTACCTAGGGGTTTGCCAGAAGCCACCTGTTTTTTCGAGCAGCTCAATGAACATCTCTACTTTCGCACTGGCTTGACATTTGTAATAGAAAGCGATACAAACATCAAGTTGTCTTGCTATTGTAACATGCAGGGTCCTATCCACGTTTTCGCTCATCTTATGCTTTGTCAGTGCTCGGCTATCCCAAGCAGACGGCGTCAAGACTGACTCGTCCTTTCATTCTTCATTTGACTTGACGCTCGATCACTCGATCGTTTCTCGGGAGCTTATTTGAGCGACAACAGGCTTCGATAACGTGCACAAAGTGATTCGAATGTACGCTCTAAACGTCGTAGTAGTGGCATCCGTGGCTCTTGTGGTCGCTGTGAATGCATCCGCGCATCGTACTCTACAGGCTGTCGACTTTCGTGACGACATAGAGGAGGCAATTAATGCCGCCCGCAAAGCCAAAGGACTTTCAAAATTGTGCATTAACAATAAGCTCATGGACGCTGCGCAAACTCAAGCGAACGATATGGCCGAGAACAATTTAGTCAAGACTACAGGCTCTGACAAATCGTCGCTTAAGGATCGTGCCCTTGCGCACGGTTTTAAAGGTGAAGTCGTAACCGAGGTCGTAGCTGCTGGCTACCGGACCGCAGTAAGTGTTGTCGACGCGTGGTCCAAGTCGCAGACTGCTCTTGAAACAATATTTAGCCCAACGATTACTGTCCTCGGTCCTGGTTACGCGTTTGACAAGACAAAGAAATTTATTCACTTTTGGGCCGTGGACTTTTCAACCGGTGGATGTGGTGATTCGGAGTCGAGTGACCCGATCCCAAAGAATACGGACAATCAAGAGAGCGATGCAAGTGCAAGTGTCGACAGCGGCAATGAGAACGACGCCACTGCGCCAAGTAGTGAGGCGGAGGAGGAAAAAACTTCCGTTGTGACACCGATAACTGATCCCGATGATGCGTCGACTAACCCTGATAAACCAGCTGTGGTAACGGCTGCAGCACCAGCTGGTAATGAAGAAGAGACCACTGAAAATCCACCTCCATCTAATGGGGTTGACGATGCCGCGACACCAGATGTCGCGGACGATTCCGGGAACGAGGATATTTCTGACGCTTCTCCTGCTCCAGGTGCGCCGGCTCCTCTCAATTCAAATGCTCCTGAATTAGAAGTTCCTACTTCAGATGCATCTGATTCAGAAGCTTCTCCTATTCCTGCTTCAGATGCTCCTGAATCAGAAGGTCCTGCTTTGGATGCATCTGAGTTAGAAGCTTCTCCTATTCCCGCTTCAGATGCTCCTGAATTAGAAGTATCTACTTTAGATGCATCTGATTTAGAAGCTTCTCCTATTCCAGCTTCAAATGCTCCTGTTCCTCCCTCAGTTTAGCGGTGCCATAATGACTTGTGTGTATGCTCATGGAAAATTCTAGATGAAATGCGAGGTATTCAGACTAGGCTTGTTTTATACTTTATAGAGACTTTTTGCAACCTTGTGAATATACCTTCAGCATCGTAGACTTGGTTTCGGATGAATACTCGTGTGTCTTCGAATGCGCCTATACTGTCTTCATAAGTGAAAACTACAAGTAGACAATCGCTTGTCCGACTGCGCTCTGTAAACAACGCGCAGTACCAATTATTTCAAATGACTAGTCTTGATCCATTAATCGTTTCCATGCATTAACAACAAGTTCCAAACGACGTTTCTCGTCAATAGTTACTTGTGGCATTCTAAGATTTTAGACGATAGTGTATATAGGCACTCCTACACATTGACCAACCACATCATGTCAAAAGTGTCCGCCAATCTGGCAAACTATGCGATTATTGGCGTCAAAAAGTGACTTTTAAAGCTTCGACAATACATCAAAATTGCAAGCGTCGATGAAAAGCAATTGTTCATGAAACAATGCCACCACTTGCATGCACTAGTAGTTATCGAAAAATTATGAGAAATAAACAAAAGCAATTTCCATGAGCGGGCGTACCTATTGCTGGAGCGACGAATTGTGGATCGTTCGATTCATACTCGCTCCTCAATCACGCGTTGGTTCATTTGCCTTGGTATGCCATGAATTAATCATCGTCGGCATAGAGTGACGACTTGGATAACAGCACTGGCATCTGAATCGGCTGACCAGCAGCAATCTTGCTTTCGAGCTCCATTGCAGTGACTCGAAGATCAAGCCACCTACGAGAAAACACACAACTAAGTTCCAACCGACCAAATGACATTTGATACAAAAAAACAAAAACGTACTCTTTCACGGCCAGCACCGAGTAAGGCAAGAGATTATCCGATACTTTGTCCGTAGTGGAATACTTTCCAGCAAGCGACTCTAATTGATCCGATACGTCGGCAAGATCGACTGGTGATAACGTTTCATTGTCTTTACGAACCGCCGTCTTTGCCGTCGCATTTTGAGTAAGGACCTCGATCCACTCGCGCTGTTCCTCGAACGTTGGCGCGCACAAAACTAGTTTCTGGTACCCACTATCGACAGAGAAGCAATTGAAAAGCACAACGCGGGATCCTTGAGAATGATCCAATTGATTGGACAACTCGGTCACGACACTCCCAATAATGTTAAGTTCACGCTTAATAGGGCCATTTTCAATGTCAGCATAGCCCAACTTGTTGTTTTGCAACGAAAAGAATTTGTGTTTCCACGTCGTTTTGTATATAAACCCCTGCTTCATTAACATGCCTTTTTTCTTCCACGTCGCTTGGGTCATTTGTTTGCCCAATAGATTGCCCGTCTCGCTCTGATGGTCAATGTATTTCTTCGCCGCAACATAAATCGATTCAAGCAGTCGATTCAGTCGCATTTGAATGTGAATATCCATCTGTGGTTGCAGTGACGTGTGTTTAATGTATTCTTCCGAGATACTCCGTATTTTAGCCGGTAAACTATTCGCACTCTTGTAATCCGATGTGGGTGTGTTATGACCACTACTATACGGACGACTGCTGGGTGAAGATATTGTGATGGACAAAGGGGTGCCCGAGTTCCGCGGAGACGCCACGGGTGATGTACGAGGAGATGACCACGGTGAGGACGAACCCATTCGTTTGTGGACCGTTTCCACTAAACTATTGGAGCTATGCGATCGTGAACGTCGCACGCTGTCAATGGGCTCTTCACTTCCAAGTGACATGTTAAAATCCGCCGCGACAGCATCGATTTGGCGACGGCTATGTGGTGGGGTATTTACAAAGGAAGCTCCTTTTTGAGTCCATCCATGCGGTTTCATGGCACGAAGGGCAATGAGTGTCTGGAAAAAGCTGCGTACTTCGCTATGCCAATGCAAAAACAGTCGAATAAAAGACCGCAAGAGTTCAAAGCGCAATTTATCAGCATGTCGTTCGGGAAAACAGTCCCAGCAATTGTATAGAAACTCTAACGTTGTCAACACGACCTGGGTATGCTCCGAGTCCAAGAGAATGCGTAGTGCAGAGCACAGAAAACGAAAGTCAAATGAAGGAGGAAGCAGTGAAACTTCATCGCCTGCTGGAATCGAGTATTGATCGTCTTGATGAAAGTTCCAGCGATCGTTGTTTTCCAAGTGCGATAGCCGATACGAGCTCAAACGAACGCGCCAGCTTCGAATCATATACATCCAAACACCTAAGAGTTCCACGGAACCAATGACTGCCGTCACATCGTGCACGTTCGTACTACTTAAGAGGAACTTGGTCATCGGATTAATTAAGCTCGGATTCGACAACATCGTACAAGACAATTTGTACAGCGTCGGAGGAAGCCAGCCCGACTTTTGTGTCTTTAATTCTAAAAAGAAAACCATAAGCACTTGCGTATAGCCTGGCAAATGAATCCATCCAATCTTTTTATTCAAAACAGCCAATGTGTCGAGAACATACCACAACCACTGGTCGACCAGAAGAATATTCAGAGTATTTGCTTCTCCCACAAGCCGCCGAAATCGCGATCGCCAAGCTTCTGACGTTACTTCGTACTTATCCTCTGCTTCCTCTTCTTGAAATCGCAAAGCTTTTTCTCCGTATTCATCATAAATGGCTTTATGAAACCTTCGCCAATCCAAGTGAGCTTCTAATCCATCCATCGCAAACAAATTCGCGTCAGCATTCATGCGAAACTCACCAGCAAGCTCCGGGACAGGTTCAATATAGGATTCAGACCACAGCTGATACAATTCGACCCCAAAACTTGGTAATCGAAAGCAAAGTACCGACAACATCCTCGCAACGAAAAACATGAGATTATTGTTCATGACCCCACGAACAGAAACAGTTTGCAAAACACAGTACTTGGTCTCTACAAGCATTGCTCGTAATTTTAAGCCAAACTCCAAGTCTTTTCTTGAAATCTTATGCGTATGTTTCGCACCAAACATGGTAATCGCAACAGCCGAGTCAAAACCTAACAATGGCAAATCACTTAGCTCGGCGCGCTTGACTAAGTAAAAGAGCAATTCGTATATTACATTGCGAAGCGTGTAGTGCCGAACACGAATATTATCCAACAAGAAGTGCCACAGCCGTAAGAGAATATGTTTCGTTTCTTCTAATGCTTCTGCGGAGACATAGACCCACGACAGCATTGATACTTTGTGCGAGACTTGCAACATCTTGAGTATCTTGGTTGCTTTCCTCACTTTGCCTTCTTTATCATCCTTTTGTCGAGTCGTCATCAGTTCCACTAAATCTTGCATTTTCTCCAACAACCGCTGGGCTTCAAATGGAATCACCACCTTGAAATTACGTGGATGTTTCTTATTGCCAGCTGGAACGACTCCTACAATCACAGAACTTGACGACGAGATGCCATTTTCGCTATTGACACCGCATCGTAGCTGTCGAACATCGGGAATGCGCTTGAATAATATCGTGCCATAAATCACGCCCACTTGATGCCCTTTTAATGTAAGACTATGCTCAAACTTGCTTGTTACATATTGCTCCGAGAAGCCAAGGCCGTCCATACCAAAATTAGGATCTGCGTCCAATCTCTTCTTCATTCGCTCTTGAATCGCATCTTCAAAAATCTTTTCCAACGATAACCAAGTTTGACCAAATAAGATTGAATTTTTAATTTCCGCATCAAAATGCACGATCACATTGGGTAAAGCCTACGTAAAAATAGTACCCCACCACGCCCACATGTCAATACATACTCAAGTAGCTATCAAAAACTCAATTTCTAAAAGCACGCACCGCTGTTTCACACTCGTATTTCTCCAACAAACTCAGGAAACCTCCGTCGGGATCATTCGACATTTGACCGCGACCAACTAAAACTTGACGCACCTACAATATCGACAAGTGTTTATAAAGCGTTAACGATACCAATCATTGTCATAAATACAAAACCGTACCTCTAATGTGAGTGTAGCAGACATGAGCTCATCAAAAGTACTATAGCGCGAAATGGACGGAAGATAGTCGGTTGCTGTCGTCCATTCCACGCCAATTGGGTCTTGCGCAACAAGCGTATCGGCAACATGTTCATCTTCTGTTTTCGACTCGCCCTTGGGCTGACTATTGGGTCGTGGCACACGAGACGACAAGACCGCGAGTCTCGCAAGAGACTGAAAACTGACTTCATTAATTTCTCCAAGTTCGCGCTTAAAAGCGTGCTTGAGTTTATTGCTCATGTAGAATTTCTCATCCGTTCCTATCGTGCACTTGTAGCTCACCCCAAATTTTTTCAACGGCAACGAGGCATCTTCTTGAAAATCGTGTCCTTCCGGTCGATCCAATTCATTTGCAATAGCAGGCATCATGAGCCCCACCTCACTTACCGAGATGTTCCATTCACTGCATTGTTCCATGTAGCAATTAAACACTACCCGTCCATTGTCGCAGCCAATTAAATGATGATCGTGATGCACCGGTCCGGTCGCAATGCTCCATAAATTGACTTTTGTTTCACCAATTAAATACTTGGCATTGAATTTTCGCGTTGAGAAGACTTTGACCAATAAATTTCGATCGGGTAACTCACGAAGCGGCGCTTTGTACTCAAATGCAATCAACAAGCCTTTGTAATTTGGATTTAAATCCGATTTAATCACAGGTGTCGCGTACGGAGCGGTTTCGTTCGGGTCGTCCCAGTAAAACTCGACATACGGGTCACTTTTCCCGCTAAATCGTCGTCCTTGTAAATTGCGGCATTGAATCCCGGAAATGCGGACACGAAACAAACACTCTTCATCGCTCTTTTTTTCCATTGGGTCAAATACTCGCTGTAAGAATTTCGGACTCCGTCGGGAAGTGTCGGGACTACCCGAGTAGACTTCGCCAAACTCGCGTGTGGCTTGTGAGAGCTGATTTAATTCTCCTAGACTACGCATCGATAGCTGATTCATTGCTTCGATAGTTAACGGACGCGGTGGGCCGCTATAGCTTGCGCGCTGACGGGGACGGTCGCTGACGTGCATTCTCGTTAAACGGCAAGAGTGATGGTCCGGGACTGTTTGCTGGAATTGTAGCACGAGAAAGGTAGTTGGCACAAATCGATCCAAAATACGAGGATTCAATATACACAGTGTTAGCAATAGCACATTAAAGAAGAGCTTCGGGCGAGCAAGCACTTACGTGGTCAAGCGCGCGTCGTTGTCTCCTGAATGGCCAATTCAAGATTTTTCCCCTTTTCGTTTATGGACGAGGTGGACGTTTATGGTGTGGACCACACAAAATGATTGTGCATGTTGAAGTTACGGGATTGTCCTGGTGTGAAAACAAACCCCTTCACAAGAATTATTTAGATGAGATAGGAATACCGTACCCCCTTTTTATAAGAATTACAGTCAAGATTACGAAATTCACTTTTTATGGATCATTCTAATTTGCGATATACAGGTGGAGGCGTGGTTATAGAGCATGGAATCGTCACACCGTTGGCTGCGATACTCCGTCGTAATGGTCGACCTGTCTGATGACAACGTTGTTTACAAGCTACCCGCGATACAATTCTATGTTAATTGGCAAGGGTAGCAGGTGAAGCCCAGGGAAAGTTGAGGTGCGATTTCCACAACTTGTGGCATGGTCACGATCAAGAGATAATGTCGACCGATTTGTCACTGCTGAAGATTGCTTGTCGTTATTGAAATCCACAATCCATCACATTTCGGGTGACTGGCTTATCTAATTTCCCAAAAATCGCGTCAGGCGTGCGGTATCGAGCTGAAATGTAAATCGGCCGAAAATTAGTATTTCTCGCGTCAATTTTGAGGTTTGTCCCAGGATGTAAATTGTCTTTCGCGACCAAAAATATGTCAACGATGCTTCCTGCAGCGAGAATAAAGCTTCCTAAAATTCCATTTTTGTACAGTCAAGGAACAATTTAATATCTGGTGGATTGTTCCTTGACTGTATAAGACTGAAATTTGAAGAAGCTTTATTCTTAACCGCGGCATTATACGACATTGCTAAATGTGCAACTTCATACAATTTAATGCAGTTAGCAACTTCACGAGCATAAGTTGACGAGATAGCGCTATTTATCATGCAAACCATCGAAAGCAACTTAAGCAGGAGCATCTCAAGCAAGCGCAATTTAATAAATTCAACTTTTAAAACATTTAGTCAAAACCGGCCGAGTTATCAATTTAGAACAGGGCTTCATTGCGAAATACAGATTAAAGCACGCCCGCCATGATAAATTTAGAGCTTTTTTCAATACTACCAAAAAAATGTGCCAACTGGTCGCAAATAACCAAATTCTGGCCTATAAGTCTGTAGCCACCGGCGTAATTATCATCGAAGTGAAACTTGATCGAACTCCCAGCGAGAACAGCACTCTTCTCCGCAACCTCGCCTCGTCATGCCTCACAACACCGTCACCCCAGCAGGTACGCAATGTACATTAAGCAACTCTGATGCTTTGCAACTGCAGCAAAGCGTATAATGTTAAAGAGGAAGCTTCTTTCTTCAAAGCGAGTATGCTGTACACACAAAAGTATCTTAATGCTCTACAATGTTCACAGCGATCATAACCGAATGCAGTCAACCCGCGGCGACTAATTGCACGTCACCAATCAATTCTTCGAACGATGAAGATGACGCGAAATTGCTTGATTCAATGCTCGCGTTCAACACGGTCTTAAGCGAACAAAGTCACAAACTCCACGACGTGGAGCAGCTCCAGCGCATGAATGAGCAATTACGCACTGAAGTCGCAGATCTTACAAGTGCCTTGCTCGCTCGAGATCTAGAGCTTATGCAACTACGAGAACGCTGCCAGGTTCTTGAAACGGCACGAGAACAGCCGGATCAAGGTATTAAAGCGCTTTACACTACCAACTCAATCACAACGGACAAAGAGTTCTTGAAAACCGCACTGCCCGTATTGACAGCAACAGATACGAGTACGAAAGAATCGTTCTATCGTGTTGACAGCCTCAGTAGCACCGCAACCGCTTCATCGACTTCATCGTTATGTAATGAGTTAGGCGAAGGAGGGACGAAGAAGTCTTGGACGTCCTCTTGTAGTCCGCCAATGAGCCAACGACGTTCCTCATTTGAACAACCGAAGAGCTCGCTTTTAGAGAAACCAGTTGCAATGTCCGCCGGCTTTCTTCGGAAATCCAGTCGCACTTTATCTGGACGTTTAACTGTCAGCGACTTGGGACTTTTTCACAATGAAGACGATGATCAGAATCCGGAGATGGAACCGTATCAAGCTTTAAGAGCTTCACGATTGAATACTAAGAAGCAGCTTAAAGACTCGTACGAGGATAATGTCATGAAAGTTCTACCAACGAGAAGCCAAAGTCAGCGTAATCTGTTTGAAGGCGTGGATGAATGTATTCAAGCAAACATGAAGCAGCATCGAGCTGATGTAGATGCAACAAATCCTCACGCTTTGGATGCTAATAATTTAACGTACAGGGAGTTCCTCCAACGCCTCAGTCTTCCTGCTTCTCGTGACCTTTTGGACAAAATTCGCACGTTTGTGGGATCGATTCTAGGACCACGTGGTGACGGAAAACCGCCACGGTCAACGGACTATGTTGAGTATGATTTCTACGGCAATTCTAAGTTCCGGGATCGTTGCAATGACTTCTTTTCAAGCATGGAAGATACGTTACAAAACCACGTAATGTGGCGTCATGTAGGTGACGCTACCATGGCGAAAGCACGTGATGGCATTGAAAAGTACGTGATGGACAAAGTATCCGATATTGCATTGAATCAACTTGAAGAATGCCAGCAGTGGAGAAAAGAAGATGAAAAACTGCTTCGACGGATGCAAATATTGTCGGTACGTTAATGACGTCGTCGAGTGGTATTTTTTTGTTGACTGATCACTGAAATGCTCGTAGTTTGTAACCCCAGCGATGCTAGATATCAAGCCGTGTATGCGCAATGAGGTCGTATGGTCAATGGCTGAGGACGAATTGCGACGAATTAATTCGTTTCGGTCGCCAGGAGATAAAATTAAGTGCATTGTTCGGTGCTGCAACGTGATTTTTAGTGGTTTAAACTTAGCACGAGGCGATTCAAAAAGTCGTCCAGGGGCTGATGATTTTCTTCCACTTTTTATTTACATTGTGCTACATTCGCGAATAAATCGACTACATGCAAATTGCGAGTACATTTCAGCTTATCGGAATCAAGCCGATTTAATGTCAAAGTGGGAATTTCAAAGACGGCATATGATTATGTTCGATGCCTGCTGATCAAGTTTTGCAATGTGTGTTACTGGTTCAGGGCTGGATACTGTTTTGTGAATTTAAGAAGCGCTATTGAATTTATTATGATGATGGATGGATCGATGCTGACCATATCACACGACGAATTTCAAAGGTAAAAACCCCGTTTATTTTCTCTTTTTTTATCGTTAAGCTGTGGGATTTACGCGAATCTTTGCATTGGGTCTATGATAGGTTGTATACTGAACAAGAGAAGCTCTTGTTTTCTTCTTAAATGTATGGGCCACTAAATATTGACTCGTTCTTCGACGAAGCAACGTTTTATGCCTAAGAATTTAGTTAAAAAATCGGGTAAAATTCTGACTATAAATTTTATACTGAAATAAGTCCAAAATTGTGTGACGCAATCTTTTTGTTTGAATTAACTTAAATGCTTTAAAAATTCTTTTTAAAGCAATAAATACGAAAGGCACATCGTCTTTTGGCATTTCACCTTTAATGTGTTACCAATCACATTATGGTAAGATACTTATATTTTTTAGGGAAATGTGATTTCCACCCCATGCAAGAAATAAATAACCGTCGCTGCCAACTTGATTTGGGTAAGCCAATCAGAAGCCTCATGTATTTCGCTGGGCAGAAATAAATCATCGTGTTGATTCCAGTTGATTTACTGTCCAATATCCTACCTTTTGAATTGTAAACAAGCGGGTCCTAGCGCTCAATATCTATCACAATACCATACTCCATACTCAATTTATATCTTATCTTTATGAGGCTCTTCTTAAATGCTTCCACCACCAAGCAATGGCCCTGATATATGCAGTTCGCGAATTCACTCCTGCAGAAGGGTATGCTGTGTCTACCCTTCGTTCCGACAAAAACAAGACTATTTTTGTAACAGGGTGTATCGTTACATGAAATTAACACTTGTTGTGTACCTTTTCAATAATTAATATATTATTGAAAAGGTAGATAATATTTGAGGACTATTACTTTACATGGTAATATTTTAGAAGCCCATCCATTGATAGATATAGACCATTATATCTTCTTTCTCCGCGGTCTAGTCAGCCCTGGACGCGCGCAAAGAGAAAGACAGATAAGACTACATTACATGTTTTGTATTAGTTTATAATTAAGTTACTTTTAAATAGATAGAACTAGAAGAACTTAATCATATTAAATACAGTTTACTTCAATCCTCTTTGAAGCAAGTGTCTTAAGGAGAGTCTTCTTCTGCACGTACTAGTGTAGGTGAAGTGACGTGAGGCACCACTCGCACTGAGGCAGCGCGAAGTGGACTTGTACTGAAGCAGTACAAGTCAGCAATGCCCCGTTACCCCTGGTAGCACTTTGTAGTCCGTCCATGGACCACAGTTCCATCATCTAACAAGGACATGTTAAGAAATGATAATGAAGCATCACGTTTCGCGTGATAGCTACTCCTTGCTAAGTGACATGGAAAGAAGTGCGGTCGAACGAATGAGCTCGACCGTAGGGAATGATGCCATCTTGGTCATGCTGTCCGTTTTGGACAGAGATGCCGCCCTCCATTCAGCCATCGCCAAGGTCATACAACATGAACTTGACGAGGCAAAGGTAGCCTTCCTTAATCAGCAAGGCTATCAACAGACCGAATTGTTGAGGTTACAACAGGTACAGACCCCTGTATCTGGAATGATGCACAAGCGTCGTCCCGAACCTTAAAGAAAAACTCCTTAAGTATAGGGGAGTCGAAGAAGACTCCCTCGTAAGATGGTTTGTCGAGTTGGACGATGCCATAAGGGCTCGTCAAATAGTCGATGAGCAAATGCACGTCGCATTTGTTAAGTCAAACTTGGCAGGTCGTGCCGAATTTTGGGCACTAGGCCTTAAGTTACGCGACCCATATGTTTTTGGGTCGCTAGAGGTTTTTAAAACCCGACTCAAACAGACGTTTGAGCCACCAAGGGCTGAGTTCAGAGCTCGTTCAGAGCTTCTGAAACTTAAGCAAGGCAAGCGTGATGTGCACGCATATGCCCAGCACATACGACTCTTAGCGAGTTGTATTACCAATAACCCAGTCCATGAACACACGTTGATTACGGTGTTCATGCAAGGTCTTACGGATGGTCCCGTAAAGACCCACCTGTTCCGCTTGGAACTGGATACGCTTGAAGAAGCAATATCCGTAGCGGAACAGGAGGACTTTAGCTTGAGACAGGCTCAAGCAAGTTCGTCATCATATCGTCCACCTAGACGACACGAACTAGGAGGTCCAGAACCCATGGACCTTTCCTATGTCGAAAGCGAGAAACCTCGCTTTTCGAATAATAAGCGATCGCAGAAATGCCATCGCTGCCAAAAATTGGGACATTACGCTCATGAGTGTAGTGCCCCACGTCCAGCACCAAAAGGTACTGAACGTAATTTTGGATCGTATGCCAAAAAGGGCAACGGTCGCGGATCCGACGTTGTTGCGAAATCGCAACAGCGAGGCGGACCGCCAAAAAATGGACGGGGTCAGTAGGGGCGCAACGCCCTACTGATCCAGCAACCTCAAGAGAATTTGCAAATCTCTTGACAAAAGTTGCTCCAGACACACAATCATTATGTGTCTCTGCACCTGGTGATGAGGTATCCGTCATCATTTTGAAGATAAAGGTGACAAATGATTTGTCACTAAGTGCCCTAGTGGACTGTGGGGCGTCGAACAACTTTCTTCGTCGCCAGTCCTAGAGGGTCCTAGGCTCAAATATGTTGATCTCGACAGGCGCATCGATAACAGTGATGAAACGCAAAGTGAGATTTCACTACACGTTAGAAGGTTTACAGTATGATGATGATTTTATCGTACTGGATTTGGATGACAAATTTGTTGTCATCCTAGGTTTACCTTGGCTCAGAAAGTATGAGTCAAGATTCAGCTGGTAGCATCGATCCGTAAAGATGCCTGCCACTAGTTCATCAGATAGCCATCTGATGAACGTCTTGGGCGTCCACAAGCGTACTACGAGTGAGTGCTATTTTCACTTGTGGTACAGTCGTTAGTACGACTGCACAAGATCACAGTGTGATGACTTATCACAGTGGAGTCAGCTGCCGGCGGCTATGCGAATGCATAGGCAGCGCCGAAGGTCCACCACTCGAATAGTTCGAATGGATTGAGACATGAATTTACGCCTAGCAGGCGACATTCAAGGAAGATACCGGATATCCAAAATGGACAATACGATGATCCTAGGTTGAGTTGAGAGTCGACCGTAGAGGATTCGACTGTGATAGCGCAATCACAGTTCGAAGACGTAGAGGTAATAAGTCTACACGCACTTGAGGAGAAATCTCCTTAAATACTTAATGCTGAAGAGACTTGAGTATAGCATCCCGAGGGATGAATCTCTCGGCAGCCTGTGGAAAAGGGATCCCAGGAAGAAACCGAGACATTGAATGTTTTGTTTAGTGACGGATCAAGAGTAGGCCGTTTTACTCTTGATCTGTATGCGCCTCCGAAGTTAACTTCGGAGATAACTCAACTATTAACCCTAAACCCTAAACGGCGTTTTAGAGATCTGCATACTGGCAGAATCAAGCAGATCTGCGCTCTCGTCACAGAGGACGAATACGAAACCGATATTCAATAAGCGGTATTTTTTGCAGAGAATGAACGGGTTCTCAACAGCTCATCGTTTGACGAAAGTGTCCTCGATGTGCTGACTCGGATTGAGATATTTACTACTCAATCCTGGGAGTCACTTAAGTCAAATTCTTTGTACAACGATTTGATGGAATTCGGGGATGTATTTTCTGAATCAGTTCCATGTGAGTTGCCTATAAAAAGGCACTCGACATGAGATCGAGCTCAAACCGGGCTCGAAGTACTGTGTCATGAATCAGTGACCACTGCCTCGTAAACAAGTACTTGCGATCGATAAAGTCTTTATCGATCGATTAAAATTGGGCCACGTAAGGGAGTCAACCTCCCCACATAGCTCCCCGACCTTCTGTGTGCGAAAGCTGTAGGCGAAATACCATTTCTTAGGTGCATCGTCGGTAAACACGATGTGCACCTTGATCCCGAAAAGATCAAGGCAATCACCGACTGGCCAGTCTCAGTCGATGTCAAGGGACGTAGAAGTTCCTTGGGATAGCCGCGTACTTGCACAAGTACCCACGCAATTATGCCGAGATGACAGCTCATCTATCTCGTCTCTTGAAAAAGACGAGAAATGGTAATGGAACGCTGATTGTCAGCGTTCCATTAGAGCATTAAGCAAAGCTTGATGCCATCCCCATCTTCGCGGTTGCAGATTAGGACATACCATTTATGTGGTCTGTGACGCCAGCGATCTCGCAATTGGCTGTGCGTTAATGCACGGACGTGCCGTCTGTTACCAATCGCGTCAGCTGCAACCAGCTGAACGCAATTACCGAGTGCATGACAAGGAACTCCTTGCAATGAAATATGCACTGGCTAAGTTTAGGGTCTATCTCCTCGGAGAAAAGCCGTTCATTGTACGTACGGACCATGCGTCAACACGCACGGCCGCAAATAGCCCACACCTCTCGCAAAGAATGGCGAGGTGGCTATCCTTCTTCGCGAAGTATAATTCCTTCGTGTAATATAAACCAGGACGACTTAATGTCGTCGCTGATGCTTTATCACGCCGACCCGATTTTGAGCCGGCTGCGCATTCCAACAGTGAAAAAAAAATCCACTTTTGTAACACTCATTACAAGCGTTCCGTCGTCAACTTTGTTTGATGACATAAAGTAAGCCAACGCAGAAGTTAAGGACTTTCTGCATTTAATGATTCATCTGATGAATCCATCGAAAAAAAAATTTAAAGATAAATTGGCTATATATCGATCGTATTAGATCGATTAACAACACGCAACGGCTTACTGTACTACATAGCCGTTGCCAGCGATCAAAACCTTCACAGTCGCTTGAGCGACTAACAAGTCAGCTTGTACTTAGCCTCGTGCCATTACGCACCGAGCTAATTGAGGTTAGGTCCTGCTTACTCTCACTTCCTACAGGTTCGACAGAGCCTAGATCTTCCTAAGTAGGGCGCCTCGCCCCTACTTGGTATCGACGTTTTCCCGTACCGTACCAGATTTCTGGTATAGGTGGGAATTGGTGCTCTTTCAAGCTTTACGCGTATTTCGTAGGGGACAGGCCGGACGTAGATGTTTTCTGTTTTCGCATATATAACATTTACGGATGTTCTTATGCTGTTCCACAGCTTGGAAAGCCTCTTCTTTTTCCTTAACGATGCTTAAATCCAATAAGCTCCGGTCTACTAGACAGTACCCATGTGCTCGAATAGCTTTCTCGGTTAACAGGCGTGCTAGCACAAGCAGACTTAAAGTCGAACTCAACGCGTAGCGCTATGGCAACTGCCTCTTCGAAAGTAGCAGGATGGGATCGTAATAATTATGTCCGGGCAACGCCCTCCCTGTGACCCCCCATAAACGGTTACGACAGTTGCTTCTTGCACCGAGTCTTGATGAATAGATGCAATGAGAATTCTCAACTCCTCCTAAACATAGTCCCCTAGGGTTCGTTCATCCTGTCGAGCCGCTATGAGCCGTGATCGCATTGAAACATGCTAGTCATCTGCTATTTCAGCGAATCCCATGAGGAAAAAGCGTCGTTTATGGACGTACTGCACGATAGTGCCCACACCATGGCTCTTCCTCCGAGTTTGAAAATGACCAGAGCCATTTTGTGCCGTTCTGTTGTAGACAAGGCGACGTCATTGAACATCTCCATCTGCTTTATCCAAAAAGGGAGGGTTTCTCCTTTCTTTTCTCAAATGTCTTCACATTGACAGCTAGAGGGCAAGCCTTAGGATCTGAAACAGGTACAGAGATGTACTGAGTTGGCATAGATGCCGCATGGTGATCTTGAACCTGTCCGATCAGGGGGGATTCATATTGTACGAAGCCTACAAGCTTTGCATGCAGGACCTCTGGTCCCTAAGACATAGAACACTCTATATGTTCAAACCCAAAACAAAGTTTTGAGCCTATCATACGCTTTGCGTTGCGCCTCTACAGGTTCTGGAAACGTTTCCATTTCTGTAAAGGCTTAGTCTAATAAAGACTCAGGCGTAGATTGAATACGAGTGCTTCCAGGTGTAGCGGAGCTACCTCGCTCCTTAAGTCAGAGGAAGACTTATAGACTCAAAGAGTCTCTTAGCTCTATTGAACTTAAGGGTTTAACAACTTAATGAGTCGTCCAAGCTCTAAAAGCTTAATGAATCCTAGTTCAAGGGATTCGGGGGTTCGTAGAACCAATGGCAACTAGTGTCCGAGAGTATGTACCTCAGACAGGCTTCTATCGCTCACAGATCAATGCGCAAGTCTTAGGAAGGCACTAGACGCTCTAGTATCAGAAGGGGAACTGCAGTTTATCTAGTTATTTAAATCTAAAAAAACTTACCCTAGCCAAACATTTTCACCGCCAGATTAATATCTGCCGGCGACCACATTTGTTCTCCATACTAACATGAGATTTAGTAATTGACTATTTTAAAAAAGGATAGAAGGGTGTTTTACCCAAAAGTAATGAACTTCAACAACGATTCACCAACCGATGTGTGCCCCATTACAACACCCCAAGTGGCAGGTCTAATTTTTATGCATAAAGTAATTGACAATCCCGTTAAGTACACTTTGTGTACGTCATGTGTAACGGGGCACTGCCGACTTGTACTGCTTCAGTCTAAGTCCACTTTGCAATGTTTCAGTGCAAGTGGTGACACACGTCACTTCACGTACACTAGTACGTGCAGAGGAAGACTCGTGAGGGTTAAATGAAAAGTGTATTTAATATACATAGTTCATCTGTTTCTTTCTATTTTATACTAACTTAATTTTAAACTAATACAAAACATGTAGTAAAGTCTTATCTGTCTCTCTCTTTGCGCGCGTCTAGTGCTGACTGGACCGCGAAGCAGTATATATAATGGCTTATACCTACCAATGAGTACGCTTTCCGAATATTACTATGTAAAGAAATTTTCCCCAAATATTATCTACTTTCTAGATAATATATTAATCAACAACCTTTCAGTGTTACTTTCATGTAACGATACACCACGTTACATCACCCCTCCCTTGAATGACAATCACTCTGACTGTCATTTAATAGAGTGGTCACTATAATACCCACTTTAGTGAAAACGATGTGGATTGGTCAGAACCATCATTTTCAATTCCATCTTTAAGTTTTTGGTAGGTAGTAGTACTATATCATTAATTTAAATTAAGAACATTTGCTCTTCCATGTTTGTCTGCGTTCCGTTTCTGCCGGTCCCTGCATAGCAATTGAATCCTGTACGAAACAGAAAACTGATTATTAAGCCAGGAGAAATTCCTCTGCTGACTCATTTGTTTCGTCTTTTATAGTACGCTTTGTGCGCACTGGCATGAGATATTTCTCTTCTTCAGCAAGGTATTCCTCGCTGGTACTATTTTTTTTGGAACAACAATATCATCACTATTGCCGAGATATTCTCTTTCGATGTCGATTGCTTCGACATCGACATCATTCGCTTCGTCGGTAATTTTGACGCGTGGTGAGCATGATCCAGAACTGGTTTTGCTCGTAAGAGTCCCTCCCTCCTCTTAAACTACAGGATCCCTCTAATTGGGTGGGTATGCGTGAATGGCGTAAGCCATTCAAAAAGAATGATGTATGCGTTGTAGGCGCGTGCACCGAATTGTTGATGTCAAATTCGGCCATCGGTAAAAACTCGCTCCAATTCGGATACGATTGGATGTTACCTAGAAGTATCTTGTCAAGGACGCTATTGACGCGTTCCGTCAGACCATCTGTCTCCCGATGATGAGAAGTTGACATAGTCAGCCGTATACCGAGAGATCGGAACACGAATTGCCAAAACTCCGCCGTGAACCGTGGATCTCTATTGGAGACCAGTTCACGGGGTAAACAGTGGAGTCTGAATACACTGTCGATAAAGACACGGGCACGGTCCGGAGCCATGATTGACTCTGGTACTGCAGAAAATGTACCATCTTGCTGAAACTGTCTACAAAAACAAGGATTCCATTGTTTTTGTGATCGTCCTCTGGAAATCCGAAGTCGAAGTCCATAGACATTCTGCCGGAAGTAGTTGAGGGTTGTAAAGTGCACGGGATGAAGGGCTAGGCAACACCTGTTGACACGCCTCGCAAGCACGAATGAACTTGTGCACGAACTGATACTGGCGGGGCCAGTAAAAGTCGCGATTTACCGTGAGATAAGTTCTCTGACGTCCACGATGCCCACTTGTGGTGCATCACTCATAAAAACATGATTCGCAAACGCAAATCATTGTGAGTTGGGACGAAGATACGTGTAGTGAAAGCAATGGTTAATTTTAATTGACTCAGGAGCGTCTTGCAATTATGCTCGACGTCTTTCCGTTGAAGGAAATCAACAATCCGTTGTGTTGAGGCGCTTAAAGCGCAAAAAAGTGATGCAATCACTGCTCGGTGAGCGACTGGGACTCGTGTCACTGTTCCTAAAGTTCCATTGAACTTAGGCATAAAGTCATTTGAATTTGACAGTATGGAACAATGTCTCGTCCTTGATTGGGATTCCAGATATTATCTCATCCTCGGAATGGACTGACTCGAACGCCATGAGCCATGGATCGATTAGAGGGTCTAAGACCTTAGGCGCCACGCGCAATGTTCCTAGCAAAGTTTTAAAGACTCATGAACCCACCTTTGCTAGGGAACAAAAGCGCTATTGGCGCGGACCACTGACTGAGTCTGTCAGTGTTTCAGACATTGGAATGTCTGAGTTAATAAACTCCAATGTTGTAAGGGTAAACTTTGAGCTCAACTCAGAAAAAGAGGGTGGAACGGCACGTACTCCGTCGAGTGACACTCGTTGTGATAACGATTCACTGAATACTGAAATCATTGTAGCCTAAGACCGAGTCATCAAGGGTGCTATATCCCTGAGCTACGTGGAGTGGCACGTCTAAGTCTACCAAGTGTGGTCGGCCGAGGTGGCACCATGCTAAGTGTCAAAAGGGACACTATTGCCGATTCACTAGGGCATCAAGGGTGCAATACCCCTGAGATACGTGGAGTGGCACGTCTAAGTCCACCGAGTGTAGTTGGCCGAGGTGGCACCATACTGAGTGTCACTAGTGACACTATTGGCGGTTCGCCAGGGCATTTCGGGTCAAACCCTTCTAATGCACGTGAAGCGACACGTAAACGGTCGCCTGGACAAGGAAGTTGAGTTACCTAACTCCTTGTCGGATATTTAATGAGGCACCATGTCTGGTATAGAACCAATACAGGCTAAAAAAATTAGGGACGTGGATGTACCGGCCTCTAAGAGGCGTATTGTCTCCACTCCAAGACAGGGGAGACGCGAAGCGTTTATACCCTCACAAACTGATACGAGTGAGCAGTTACATACGCTTCTAAATGGTGTAGCCGGTAACATCGAGGAAGAAGTTGGCCTTGCGGCGATCCCTTTGTTACATGCTCTTTATGAACTAACCGAAATGTCTATTGATGAGTTTGACCGAGCTTAAAAGGCTAGCGACTTATCTGAGATGGTGGTCATTCGACCAACGATTGTGTTAAACTCATCGTCACTTCTAGATGAAGCTGTCCTGGATGACACAATTGATGCACTTAGTGCGTGGAGTGGGTCATCGATCCATAAAGATCCTACGGATCCATCTATTCCTTGATGAAAGGAATTCCAAGATGTGGTATGTACCAATCCACCATCATTTTTACCCCGGGTAGAGGTGTCCGTCATGAAATTGACTTGGTTTTTGCAGCCAAATACTGTAATACGACAGTAGCCTTTACCAAAGGAACAGTGTGGCGTCATTCAAGATTTCTTTCGTGCTAAGCACGAGGCTACAATGGTACGAGAGAAAAAAAATTCCCATTCGACACGGATATTTTGTGTCAAAAAGCCGAATGGTAAATGGCGCATTGTACACGATTATAATAGGCTTAATGCTGCCACTATACTGCACAAATCCCACTCCTAGAGAAGATGTCCTTCAAAGCAATATGGTGATATTTACAATGTACAGTGCACTTGACTTAGTCGATGGTTATTACCAGCTGCTCATGCGGGCTAGCGATATCTCGCTTACAGCCGTTAGCACTCCAAGCAGTATGCTATGGGAGTGGTTAATTATTCTACAAGGGCTTTCTAATGCTCCAGCAACATTTAATCGTCTGGTGACGCAAGTGTTCCGCCCTCATTGAGGTTCTGCACAGACTTGTTTTAATGAATTTTTAGTCGATAGTCGTGCGGAGCAGGGTCGGTCGGATGTTCAAAATCATATAGGCCATTTGCGAGCAGTGCTCGAGTGTATGCGCACAAATAGATTGTATGATAATGCTTTTAAATGCATTTCTGGCGCACAAGAGATTCCTTTCCTAGGTTGCTTTTCATTGGGAAGCGAGACCTTAGAGCGAATCCCGCTGAGGTTAAGGCCATAGTAGATCGGCCGGTTCTTAAAAACCAAAAGGATTTGCGCAAGTGATTGGGTCTCGCCAATTATACACACAAATATTGCGAAAATTACGCTGATATGGCTAGACCATCATCTAATCTCCATAAAAAGGATACAGAAAGGTGCTGGACTAGTACCGAACATAATGTTTTTCGAGCAGTTATGGGTACCTCAATTCTGGCACTGCCAAATCCAAATTAGCATTTCAGTGTCGGCTATGACGCTTCGGATTTTGCCATTGGAAGTGCTCTGTTACAAATAGATGTTGATTGGCGTAAACGTGTTATTGCGCTCGAGTGTAGATATCTTTAAGCTGCAGAAAGATTTACCCAGTTCATGACAAATAGTTACTTGCGATTAAGTATGTTCTCGTCAAATACAGAAGTCATCTGCTAGGCTCTAAGTTATTTGTGATATACACAAAAAACGCGTCATTACGCACGGCGGCTAAGTCGACTCATCTTTCACCGAGAATGGCCCGATGGCTAACCTCTTCGCCGTCCACAAGAAAGCATGACAAACAAAACAAGCGATTGCAGAAATGCAATCGCTGTCAAAGGTTAAGACACTACGCTCATGAGTGCAGTGCTCCACGCATAGTACCGAGAGGTACTGAACGTAATTATGGACCGAATGCAAAAAAGGGCAACGGTCGCGGGTCCGACGTTGTTGCGAAATCGCTACAGCGAGGCGGACAGCCAAAAAACGGTCGGGGTCAGTAGGGGCGCAACGCCTTACTGATCCAGCAACCTCAAGAGAATTTGCAAATCTCTTGACTAAACTTGCTGCAGACACACAATCATTATGTGTCTCTGCACCTGGTGATGAGGTATCCCTCATCACCTTGAAGGTAAAAGTGACAAATTACTTGTCACTTAGAGCCTTAGTGGACTGCGGAGCGTCGAATAACTTTATGCGTCGCCAGTCACTACAGGGTCGTAGGCTCAAATATGTTGAGCGCGATATCCCATGACGGTGCGTCTAACGACAGGCGCATCGATAACAGTAATGAAACGCGTAGTGAAATTTCACCACACACTAAAAGACTTACAGTACGATGATGATTTCATCGTACTGGATTTGGATGACAAACTTGATGTCATCCTTGGTTTACCTTGGGTCAGAAAATACGAGCCAAGGATCAGCTGGCAGCATCGATCCGTAAAGATGCCTGCCATTTGATGAACGTCTTGGAGCGTCCACAAGCGTGTAGATATACTATGAGTGAGTGCGATGGTGTTACTTGTGATACGGTCGTTAGTATAACTGCAAAAGATCACAGTGTGATTACTTATCACACTTTGAAGTCAACTGCCGGCGGCTGTGCTAATGCACAGGCAGCGCCGAAGGTCCACCACTCGAAGAAGTCGAGTGGATTGAGACATGAATGTACGCCTAGCGGGCGACATTCAAGGAGTATACCGGTTGCCCCAAAGGGACAACACGATGATCATAGGTCGAGTAGAGAGTCGACCGTAGAGGAACCGACTGTGATAGCGCAATCACATTCGGAAGACGTTGAGAGAAGAAGTCCCCACGTACTTGAGGAGAAATCTCCTCAAATATTTGAAGTAACTAGACTTCTAGATCCCGAAAGATTAATCCCTCGGCAGCCTGTGGATAAATCCCAGGAAGAAACTGAGACATTAAAAGTCTTGGTTAACAACGGTTCGAGAGTAGGCGCTTATACTCTTGATCTGTATGCGCCTCCGAAGGTAACTTCGGAGATAACTCAATTACCAACCCTAGATACCAAGCGGTTCTTGAGAGATCTGCATAGTGCTAGAATCAAGAAGATCTGCGTACTCGTCTCAGAGGGAAAATACGTAACCGGTTATACGGTCAGCTGTAATTTTGGCAGAGAACGAACGGGTTCCCAGCAGCTCATCGATTGACGAAAGTGTCCTCGATGTGAAGACTCGGATTGAGAGATATACTACTCAATCCTGGGAGTCACTTAAGAGAAATCCTTCATACAAGGATTTTATTGAATTCAGGGATGTATTCGCTAAACAGTAACATGCAAGTTGCCTAAGGATAAAGGCACTCGATATAAAATCGAGCTCAAACCGGGCTCGAAGTACTGTGTCATGAAGCAGTGGCCACTGCCTCGTGAACAAGTACTTGCGATCGATAGATTATTTATCGATCGAGTAAAAGCGGGCCATGTAAAGGAGTCAATCTCCCCACATAGCTCTCCGGCCTTCTGTGTGCGAAATGCCACAGGAGGGTGGCGAATAGTGCACGCATTCAATAACCAGAATGCTGCAACTATCCGGTACCTAAAAAAGACGTAATCATATATGAAATGTCTAAGAGTACCATCTTTCTGTCTATAAATCTGATTCATGGAGTTATCAGATCCTTATCCGTAAGAGGGGTATCTATCCCCTACACAGCAGTGAGCACTCCCAGTGGGATGCTCTAAAAATGGCTAGTAATGCCACACGGGCTTAGTAACGCCCCTGCAACGTTTAAAAGATGCGTAACGAATCTGTTGAGACCGGTGCGAGAATTTGCAAGGATTTACTTTGACGATGTATTCGTCCATAGCCGGGCCATGGACAGAAAGGCGGACGTAGAAGTTCTTAAAACTCACGCTCGTCAAGTTCTTACACTTATGCGAAAACATAAATTGCAAATCTCAAGAAAAAAAATGTATATTCGCTGCAAGCGAAATACTACTTGTTAGGTGCAACGTCGGTAAACACGGCGTGGGCCCTGATCCCGAAGCGATCAACGCAATTACTGGCTGGCCAGTTCAGTCGATGTCAAGGGACTTAGAAAGTTCCTTGGTTTAGCGGCGTACTTGCACAAGTATTCTCGCAATTATGCAAAGATGACAGTTCATCTCTCTCGTCTCTTGAAAAAAGACGAGAAATGGTTATGGAATGCTGATTGTAAGCGTTCGTTTAAAGGTATCAAGCAAAGCTTGATGCAATCGCCTATCTTGGCGATTGCAGTTCAAGACAGACCATTCCATGTGGTCTGTGACGCCAGCGATTTCGCAATCGGCTGCGCGTTAATGCAATACGATACAGATGGCGCGGAGCGCCGTGGAGTTTGAATACCGTGTCCATAATGACACGGGCACAGCCCGGAGCCGTTATCGACTCTGGTATTGCAGCAAGATGTACCATCTTGCGGAATCTATCTTCAAAAACAAGGATTCCATTGTTTTTGTGATTGTCTTCAGGAAATCCGAAGACGAAGTCCATTGATACGGACTGCCAACACTCTGCCGGAAGAGGTAGAGGTTGGAGGGGCGCACAGGATGAAGGGCTAGGCTTCACCCGTTGACATACCTCGCAAGCACGAATGTACTTGTGCAAGAACTGATACTGGCAGGGCCAGTAAAAGTCGCGACTTATATGTGAGATAAGTCGTCCCACGCCCACGATGCCCACTTGCTGGTGCATCGTGACACTCGTACATGATGCGCAAGCGCAAATCATTGTGATTCGGGACGACGACATATGGAGTGTCGCCGGCAACGGCTGTGTAATACAATAAGCCGTTGCGTGTTGTGTATCGATCGGATGACGATCGATATAAAGCCGGCTCTTAATCTGGTCGGCGTGATAAAGCATCAGCGACGACATTAAGTCGTCCTGGTGTATATTTCACGGAGAAATTATACTCCGCGAAGAAGGATAGCTACCTCGCCATTCTTTGCGAGAGGTTGGGCTGTTTTGCGGCCTTACGTAATGACGCATGGTCCGTATGTTCGATGAACGGTCTATCTCCGAGAAGATAAACCCTAAATTTAGCCAATGCATATTTTATGGCGAGGAGTTCCGTGTCATGCACTGGGTAATTGCGTTCAGCTGGTTGCAGCTGGCGCGATTGGTAACATATGACGGGTTCCCGTGTGAACTGATCTCTGATAGGGATGATCCACGGTCAACGGCGGAGTTTTCTTAATCCGTGTTCCGATCTCTCGGAACACGGCTGACTATGTCAACTTCTGATCATCCAGATACAGATGGTCAGACGGAACGCGTAAAACGCGTCCTCGAAGAGATACTTCGAGATTACGTCCAAATGTGTCCGAATTGAAGCGAATTTTTACCGATGGTCAAATTCGCCATCAATAACTCGGTGCATCCGTCTACAACGCATACACCGTTCTTCGTGAATGGCTCACGCCATCCTAGTATACCCACCCAATTAAAGGGATCCTCTCGTTTAAGGGGGGGGGACTCGCACGAGCAAAACCAATTCTGGCTCATGCTCATCACGCGTCGAAATCAACAACGACGCGAATGATGACGATGTCGAAGCAATCGACATCGAAGATGAGAAACTCTCCTGGCAATGCGCACTGAAAAAAACAGAACAAATGAGTCAGTAGAGGAATTTCTGCCGACTCCAGAATCAGTTATCCGTTTCGTTCAGGATTCCATTGCTAACGCAGTGGACCGTCAGAAACGGAATGCAGACAAACATGGAAGAGAAATGTTCATTCATCTAAAATTAATGATCTAGTGATACTATCTTCGGTAAACCTACCTAAGCGTGTAATCAATAATGTGGGTAGCAGTAAACTACTACCCAAGTTCATTGGGCTATTCCGTGTACTGCATCGCAGAGGCAATGTGTACACAGAGTTGCCACGTAGGATGCGAACGCATCCTACGTTTCACGTTGGTCGGCTCCGCCCATACCATCAGTACGCGGCTTCTTACGAGGTCGGATGTGACCACCCTTTTCAAGAATCCCTAAAAGATTCTTGTGATCGCGAACCAGATTCTTATGTTGATCCTGGAGTTTCTGATGCCGGTTCCGAATATCCTCGAAACTGCGATGAGATGACGACAGCTCATCACCAACAGCGTTATATTTCCGTTCGTACTCCAACATGGAGTACGCATTCTTCGAACGGTCTTCCAACCACTCGATATAGTGAGCCTGCACCGTCTGTTCCAACGAGCGACGCTTGCCGCGCTTGTGGTCAAATCTCTCCTCCAATCCGTGGAAAAGGTGATCGAGTTTGTCGAACTTCGACATTAGATCCGACACATGGGTCGGATCTAATTTTTTCTCCTCCGCCACAACCATTGGTGGATTCCCACGGTGGTCAGCGTTTCCTTGTGAAACGTATCCAAAACCACCGTGATGTGAAGGGGCAGCGAACGAGTTATCTTGTTCGCTGGCGTGGTTATCCGCCTTCGCATGACAGCTGGGAGCCTCGTTCCCAGTTGATTGTTGACGTTGTGGGCCTCATCCGTCAGTATGACGAGACCCATTCGATAAATCAGAAGGTCATCGGAAAACACGCGCCCCAGGCGCCTGTAAATCGATTGCAAAATGTCAAACGCATCGCACATCTCGATAGAGATGCGAGCCCTTCCCCAGATCAAAGAAAGGGAATAGACATTCACTTTTACTCGCTCCGTGTTGTCAACACAACACAAACAGGGATAGGCATAGAAGTCCTGCCTCACGTGACAACCGATGGAATTCATGCCTTGCAACAGTTGGAGTTCGTTTCTCAAACTTAACGCGAACCGCGTTAAGTCTTTGAAGCCAGGCTTCGCGTCCAATGTCTTTGACATTGCGAATGAACGCGCTCCGGCTTGCATAAGCGAGACTTTGTCTCGCTTATTGTTGCCACTATACCATCGATGCTTGAAAAAAGCATCGAGATAAAAAATTCCTCTGCGCAAATATTCTTCGCGCTGGGATTAAGGCCATGTAGCTTTGTCGCAATAAATAAGGATATTTATTGTGAGGATTGGTCTCTCCAGACAAGCTATTAATTAGCTGCTCGGGCAAAAGCCACGCCTTCTTCTCAGGGGCAAGACGAGACATTTAAGTGTCTACGATCCCCTGAGTGGTATCCATTGAAGCAGGAATACTACAAGAACTTTTATTACGATGGCTTACGCCATCGTCATCACCACGAACAGAAATATGTGCGGGTGACGGCATGGGAGACGATACTGGTGATGAGGAATCATCGTCATCGTCGGAACCGAACATGCTGTAGCGAATGCTACCAGCACGTCTACTCGGATGGGCCCCCTCATTCGAAGGCTCATTGTCAGCCGCCTGACGATGTGCAGGCGACTATTCTGTTCTCCCCGAGTCGGCAATTTCGTCCGACTCGCATTCGTTGTCGACCTCCAAAGAGGGGTCGCATTCCCGTGGTGAATCACCACGAGCACCCGCAATTTAGAGTTTTGGGAGAAGATAACACTACGGCAGACTGAACGTCTGCCGCGAGGGACAATAATGCGTCGCCCGCGGCTCCATGAACCGCAGCCGAAGGTGCCGCACTATTCGCATACCGCATGGACTTGTAAACCATGCGATAGAATTAAAATGATGGATCTGACCAATCAACATCGTTTTTAACAAAGTGGTCTTATAGTGACCACTCTACCCAATGACATTTAGAGTGATTGTCGTTTAAGGGAGGGGTGATGTTACGGGGTGTATCGCCACACGAAATCAACACTTAAAGGTTGTTAATTTATATTATTTAAAAGGTAGATAATATTTGGAGAATAATACTTTCCAAAGTAATATTCTAAAAGCTTATCCATAGGTAGATATAGACCATTATATCTACTTTCTCCGCGGTCCAGTCAGCGCTGGATGCGCGCAAAGAGAAAGACAGATAAGACTTTTAGTTGATGTTTTGCATTATTTCACAATTAAGTTAGTATTAAGTAGATAGAAAGAAGAACTTAATTATGTCATTACAGTTTTTATTTAATCCTCTTTAAATAAAATTATTTAAAGAGAAGACTTCCTCTGCACGTACTAGTGTACGTGAAGTGACGTGAGGCACCACTCGCACTGAGGAGTGCAAAGTGGACTTGTACTGAAGCAGTACAAGTCGTAGTGCCCCGTTACAGGTTTGGTGCATCGAAAATGCACAAACACAACAGTACAGAGGAAAGTTTATAAGTAGCGAAGTTCCTTGAGGTACCAAAGAAAATTCAAAGGATAAGAACAAGGGAAGTAAAAGAGTATTAATATATATATTTTCAGTCTCCTACGTAAAGGTCTTCTATCTACTACTGCACGTAATATTTTAAAATCTAATCAAGAATGGCGCCTCCTTGCGCACCGCAGAATCATATCTTGTAACTGTAACGGGGTGTATCGTTACATGAAATTAACACTAAAAGGTTGTTAATTAATATTATCTAAAAGGTAGATAATATTTGGAGGAAATTACTTTATATAGTAATTTCCTGAATTCTTATCCATAAATAGGTATAGACCATTATGTCTATTTATTCCGCAGACTAATCAGCTCTAGAAGTAATCAAAGAGAGTTACTAGATAAGATAGATAAGAATTCATTTACATGTTTAGTATTAGTTTATAGTTAAGACAACATTTACAAAGATAGATTAACAAGACACTTAACTATATTAATCCAGTTTTCATTTTACACTCTTAAGCTAACTTGCCTTAAGAGAAGTCTTCCTCTATACGTACAGTGTACGTTACTTAACGAGAGGCACCACTCACATCTGAAGCAGTGTGAAGTGGACTTGTACTGAAACAGTACAAGTCGCAGTGCCCCGTTACACCTGGTAGCACTTTGTAGTCCGTCCAAGGACCACATTTCCCACATTTAACATGGACATGTTAGATGGTAGTGGGAATACGCATCACGTTTCCCCTGAAAGCTACTCCTTTCTAAGTGATATAGAAAGGAGTGCGGTTGAACGAATGAGTTCATCCGTAGGAAACGATGCAATCCTGGCATTACTGTCCAACTTAGACAGAGATGCCCTCCATTCAACCGTCGCCAAGTTCATACAACATGAACTTGACGAGATGAAGGAAAAAGTAGCCTTGCTGAATCAGCAAGGCTCTCAACAGGCGGAACTGTTGAGATTACAACAGGTACAGACCCCTGTACCTGGGATGACGCAAACGCGTCGTCCCGAAACTCT
>NC_090621.1:2422713-2425616 GCF_004359215.1 Bremia lactucae | reverse complement strand
GGTAGCAAGCTCCACATGTCGACCGCAGATCATCCCCAGACCGATGGCCAAACAGAACGTGCCAATCGGGTCGTGGCGGATGTCTTACGCACTATAGCAACTCCCAAAGAGTGGAGCAAGCAATTGCCCTTTGTGGAGTTCGCTATAAATAACAGTGTCCACGCCAGTACGGGTGAGACACCGTTTTATATTAACGGACTGCGCCATCCTCGGACGCCAGTCTCGTTTGTGCGCAGCCCGAGTCTTAGTGGGGGAGGGCCCCTCACTATGCTCGGTGCGAAAGAGGGACATAGTTTCGTCAATATGACGATGACCCATGAGGGTATCATCTCAAAGACAGAAACTTGCCCTAGTGACCCTGCCAGTTTAGCAGTGGTCAATAAAACTACGCCTTATGACCGACCTCTTGGCGGTATCATAGGCGAGTTTGATGCTAAAAGCGTGAGCGAGGCTCAACGCTTTGTGGATGAGCGATTAGCGATCACACGTAAAGTCCGTGACGCAATGGCAAGCGCACAGGACAAGCAAAAAGAATATGCGGACCGGAATGGTCTTAAAAAAAATGAACGCTTTAGAGTGGGTGAAAAAGCACTGTTAAGCTTTGCTACCCTTCCTAAGGATGCAATTACTGTACTACCTGGAGGTACTACGAAGTTGTTGCCGCGTTTCATTGGGCGCTTTACGGTGGTTGAAGAGGTTGGAGACCTAAATTATAGGCTCACCCTCCCGCCGTATATGAAGACGCACCCCGTATTTTACGAGGGTCGTCCAATGAAAAGGTTACCCGAAGCGTTTTGACTCTTGGGAACCAATCGATCCCCTACGTATTGATGTGCCCGGGTTGGTAGCTGCCTAAGAAAAGGAGCACCAGCTGAGGCCTCTTCGCTAGTCTCAATTGGTCTAGCAGAAGAAGCGTTGTGAAAAGAATAAGGAATTCAGTACCGCCCATGATTTCTTTCGCACGCAAGCGAGCGACGTTGAATCGCTGCGACAGCTGTTTCATCACATCGGAATGCGGATGAATGTGGCGCAAGAATTTCGCCACGTAGTGCTCGGGCGTTTCATTTGAACGCAACACGACCGGGATCGGGAAATTACGCCCAAGCAAGGTTCCCTGAGCCCTCCATGATTTAAGGAAGCCATAATAATTATGTGCGTCTACAAGAGCGCGCTCTAGGATCGACGCTCTTGGCTCGCTTAAACCACGCCGTTTAGATGGAGGGGGCATCAATGATATGCCACCCGTCACATAGCCACGTTTTAAACGACTGGCTTGTGACACCGCCTGAGCAAATGAACGTGTCGTCGGCGGGGCTTTAGACTCAGAATCCTCTAAGTCAGATCATTATAGATAATGGTCTCTGCATAAGGCGTTGTGGTTCTACTTAACGGAGAAGCGACTGCGCCTTTGTGGGCAGCGCTCTCATTATTGGTCGCCGCGCTATCCAGTGCAAGCGACGAGAGAGCTTACTAAATGTTGCTGTCTCCATGTTGTGAGCAATGAGAGAATGTTGGATGGGCAATAATGCCGCATCATCACTCCTCATGAGCTCGTTGTCCACATAATTACTATGAGATGAAGGCAACGGTGTCGACTCATTGTAGTCGCCAATGACCGACGGATCAACATCCTCACTGTTATTGTGGGATGGATCCTTAAGCCCTGTAAACACGACAGCAGCAGTAGCTGTCGGCGTTTCGACGAAGGCATTGGACCCTGTTAACGCGGCGCGTGCGCTTAGTGCAAGAGTTAGTGGGCGTCTTTGCAGACGAGCCATCAACGTGGCCCCTTTTCAGTGGCATCTTTGGTGCCGTGTATATGAACACAGGTCGCTAGAGTGATTGAGTGAAGTAACGGCGCGTAAAGCTCCTCGCAGTCCTCGCTCGTCTTTGACGAGTTAGAAATATAAATTCGTTCACGTGCTAAAGTTGTCCTGATGTTACACAGTCCCCGTTGAGTACACTTGGTGTACTTAAAGGATGTTCAATTACTAAATAATAGTAATTAGACCCACCACTCGGGTGTGGTTCACATTTGTGACCTATCCTTGTGTATGTGATGCACATAGGTGCATTCACATTAGGAGGGATGATGCCTAGTGTCATCCGTTATGACGGCTAGCGTTACCCATTACGCGAGATTTGTAGAAAGATACGCTCGCAATACATATTAGTGTTATCGACAGAGATGACATTGTTGATTGGTAAAAATAGATATTATATTTAATGCGATAAAATATAAATCGGTCTGAAAACTACTTTCTACTTAGTAAGTGCGCACGAAGAGCCGTATTACCGCTCCCGTGACGACACGTCTATCGGAGTACTTAGTGCGTCGGGTGAGATCGCTAAGGCACCTACCAGAACTACCTCACGGCACACGAGAGTTGACGGTCTAACCGCTTCTTAGCTGTGCTACGAGGTGAAAATGCTTCAATTCTGATACATTATTCATATACATGTAAATGATTTTCTAGTTGGTAAAATAGTCATGTGCGAGAGGACATCAGGCTGCTCTTGTTGATGCTGTATGTAGGCGGGCGCGTCGTAATGCGGCCACGCTCTACTTAGACACACGCTCTAGCACAGCGAGGAAGCGGTTAAACCTGCTTCTCTTGCGTGCAGTGAGGCAGTTCTGGTGGGCGCGTTAGCGACCTCACCCAACACACTAAGAACTCTGGTTAAGTTGTGTCACGGGAGCGGTAATCCGTCTCCTCGTGCGCACTTACCAAGTAGGAAGTAGTTTTCAGACTGATTTATATTTAATAGAATTAAATACAAATACTATTTTTACCAATTAAAATGATGTCTCTATAGATATCATTTAATATGTATTGCGAGCGTATCTTAATAGATACCTCGCGTAACGGATGACGCTAGCCGTTATCACGGATGGCGCTGGG
>NC_090621.1:2411366-2415997 GCF_004359215.1 Bremia lactucae | reverse complement strand
TTTCTGTCCGCCATAAGCGCCGAGTAAGCCCACTCTGAGGCCTTACCGCGCAGATGCGACATGGCGTACGCACCATCCGGCTGTCGTCCTCGATGAGCTGGGCGACACCGCATTGTTCCACGGCTAAAAGCCAGTGGACAATCGTGTGCGCCGCAGTTCCATCAAACTTGGGCGGGTCCATCCGAATGGGCCTCGGTTGATGCGGCCGGGCAGAGAGCATCTCAACAGTCCTGTTGAGAGCCTCGCTCCGAGCCTGCTCATGCCTCAGCTCATCCTGAGTCTGAGTGACGGACTCCGCCGCAGCATGGCATTATGCCTAGGACGCGGCCCTCCGCTGTCCGAGCACGAATGCCTCAAACTGCTCCAACTGAGCAACATGTTGCTCAGGAGGACTACCCAGGAGCCTGGCCAGGGCTTGTTCACCAAGTCCCTGTGCCATTAACCCTGCCACCTCCCGATGATGTTCGGAGAGGTGGGGAAAATGAGCCCAATTAATATTGAGGCTCATCCCCACGTACACACGCAGAGATGCGGGTCGTGGGAAGGATTTTAAGTGCTACCAAGTGAAGGCGGGCACGTCGTAATGCGGCCACGCTCTACTTAAGCACACACCCTAGCACAGCGAGGAAGCGGTCAAACCTGCTTCTCTTGCGTGCAGTGAGGCAGTTGTGGTGGGCGCGACAGCGACCTCACCCAACACACTAAGAACTCTGGTTAAGTTGTGTCACGGGAGCGGTAACATGTCTCCTTGTGCGCACTTACCAAGTAGGAAGTAGTTTTCAGATTGATTTATATTTAATAAACTTAAATACAAATACCTATTTTTACCGAAAAAAAATGATATCTCCATAGATATCATTTAATATCTATTGCGAGCGTATCTGTATAGATACCTCGCGCAACGGATGACGCTAGCCGTCATCACAGATGACGCTGGGCGTCATCCTTCCTAATGTGGATTCACCCATGTGCATCACATCCACAAGAATTGGTCACAAATGTGCACCACACCCGAGGGTTGGGCCTAATTACTATTATTTAGTAATTGACCATTTCCTCAAGTACACCAAGTGTACTTAACGGGGACTGTGTAACACTAGGGCAACATTAGCCCGTTACACGTTATATATTTTAATACAATTTTAAATCTTTACATTTCCCTTGGTACTATCCCAATTCCTACTGTGATAAATGTCTCTAAGAAATGGTGTTATGCGGGCATTGTCGTAACAGAAACCGCCAGTCCAAACATATGTTGCATTCTTCCTTTCCAAGGCTGTGGAAGCTTGTATTTCATAAAACTTCTTCTAAAAAGAATGATTTTTTTCTCCCTTTTTAATAAGCGTTTGCAGAACATTGTTTGGCAAATTATAACATACACGATAAACTTCGTATAATGTGAAGTAATTGCGTTCATATCTCTTTAAGTGAATTTTTGCGTTTCTTATTGCCCACGTGTAACAAATTAAGCATTTTCTTGATCAACTGGAAGACGTAGCGCGACCTCAAGTGCTTTTATTCTCCAAGAAATCCTATGTTTGTTGAATGGGTCTTTATCAACAACTTCATCCATTACGTACCAAATTACATTGCCTAACGTAGAGGCAGAAAATCCGCTGTACTCATGAAAATCTCTCAGTTGCATACATGGCATATTACGCGAGAAGGGCGGAACGAAATAAAAATGGAAGGACATCGAGGAGCTCTAGCCTGTCTGCTACCTTTGATGTCGCGAGTCTAACGACAATACGGTTCGCGTGAGTGAACGTCGCAAACTCTGAATCTGCCGTGATTAAAACACGAACTCAACAGCTGGCAAACACTTTTAGCGTCAACACCAAACACTTGACACTATCGTGCCGTTTGAGCTTTGAGTCAGTCGCAATCTTATTCGAGGGATCAATTTCTTTTCAGCATATAGAGATCGTTACCTTCCCTCGTTCCCCTAATCTCGCATTACGCATTGGTCGAAATGATGTGTATACCCCTTCTCGCCTCATCGCGGTCGAAAAACGACAAAAAAGCCTCTACCTCAAACGTCACGGAGCTCTCCGGACGTTATAAATCGAAGGCCAACGCTCTAGCGCCAAGCCTTTTTATTCGAATCGGGCACTATGAATGGGGACTTCCTGCATGCGATCAATGGCGACTGGGACTCATTGCTCACGGTCGTGCGCGAGAACCGGAAAATTGCGTTGCGGACCGATGCGAGTGGCATGACGGTGTTACACTGGGTCTGTCTCCACCACGAAGTACCTACGGACATTGTCGTGAAGGTAGTCTTTGCGAATCCATACGCTGTGCATATGCGCAACGATGCGAATCACTTGCCTATTGATTTAGCCGTTCAGGCCGAGTGCGGCGAGCGCGTGCTTGAGGTTCTCCGCGCCGCGGCTCGAGGGAGTCACCGTCGTCGTGAAGACTCGGGTAGCGAGCGCTCAAAACACCATGGTAAAAAAGATGGCTATCAAGCTACAGAAATTATAGACTATCCGCTACCGTATAATAACCACACGATGTTACACGAGGACGTCCGGGATAGCTTCGAGTACCAGCGTCACCCAGACCATTCCTACTACTGCGAATCGGACGACGACATTGATGAGGACGAGCACAATTATAAACAACATCAAGACCAGTATCAATCGCAGCCTTTTCAGCCTCGAAAGGGACGACCTGAGAGGACCGTGTCGGATCAAGACTCGTACTCTGACCCTCCTCAGGGGAATTACGGGGATACTGATATGTACCCCAGTTACGATGTCGGGGCTACTCGTAACCGCGGTAACTCGCTGTCACGAAGCGACCCTCATGTCAAGTCGCTCCTCACGGAGCAGCGTCTCCGTGAGCGGGAGAACGATTTAATTTCTATTGCAACTGTGGACGATTCGATCCCGCTTGGGATATATGATCCGTCGAAGGGACAGCCTGCTCTTACGGTCATGCCGAACTTTCAACCAATTGACGAAGATAAAAGTAACCATGGGAATGGCAGTGTAACCTCGAGGGGTATAGGTGGCGGCGGGGCACGCAGTAAAACGGCGTTTCCTCCTCGCTGGAAACAATCCCGAATGTGTCACGTATGCGCATGCGGTTTTTCGCTCGTGAAGCGTCGACACCATTGCCGCAATTGCGGTCAAAGCGTGTGTAACCAACACGCCACAAATCGTGTCGCGTTACCCAAGTTTGCGCTCTCCGAGCCCCAACGCGTGTGCGACCAGTGCTTCTTGAGCGGACACCATATTATGGTACCAGGCGGGACGACGCCTTCAATTGCTAGCTCGTACAAGTCCTTGCCAGCTCATTCACAACCATTTCAGACACCACAGCTAAATCGTCTGCAGTTCCAGCATTCCCGGTAGTTAATGTTGCCTGAAAACTGTAGCCATCTAGAGTATTAATTCCGATCGAAGGTCTACTATACATTGCTCAAATTATTCGATGACGTGGTTTGTGGCTTTAAGAGTTTATTGAGATGGAACAGCAAGAACCGATGCAACACGAGCAGGGGTGCTGGCAAGAGAAAGCAGTGTACGACCAATGTTTCGATACGTGGTACGCAAACGTGTTTTTGCAGCAAAAGGCGCATGGCAAATTGGGATGCCAGAAGGAATATGAGGCCTACACGCAGTGCTACTTGGTGCGCTCCTTGGTGACTCGTTGAGGACAATTTGGCCATGCTGACTTGAATTGTGCATGGTATGCAGGCAGAATTGAACACGAACAAGGTGTTGATGGATAATATAAAATCGATTATGCAGCCAAATGTTAGGGAGCGATTTGAGGAGCAAGAGGTGAAGCGACAGCAGGGGAAGAAGGCTAAAGAATGAATTGAAGTGTATTTCGTGCTATTTTAGTGAAGTAATAAAACGCATTTAAACAGTAAATTGACAATGAAGGTCATTTCTGGCACCATTTCAAATGAGGTGGTGCGCAGCGCTGATGGACAATGAAAAACTTGTCCTCATTCCAAATGACGGTTTTCGCTATGTGGAACGAAATAATTGTTTGTTTTTGTCAAATTTCACTGTAACTTTTAATTTAAGATATTGTTGCACCAAAAGCCGCCACATAAACACACGAATGCGTCTATTTGAGCGTATTGCTCTAAGACGCCTTGTGTTCAAAAGGAACGGCTTCAGCGTTAAATTGTATTGCTAAGCATCTTATGGATAGTTCCTATGGAGTAAGGTAATAATTTCGGGCAGAACAAAACGGCAAGTTGATCGTGACTAAGACATGACAGGCTGCTTATTAAAACTGATCAAACCCAAGAGCACGGAGGAAGTGTACAACTGCTGTGTGACCACGTCACAAAAAGAGGCGTTCTATGTACCAAAAGTATTCGGTAGTGTGCAAATTTAACTAAAATATCTTCTACAACGATATGTTGATGCCAAAGACTAAAATCATGGTATGCAATCAAACTAAAAGAAGCGAGAAATCAATATATGCAATGATAAGACATTAGTTCTGTTGTTGGTTAAACTAAGGGTAAACAACCCTGCCAATCGTTACAAAACACGATTACGCTTCGCGCAAGGAGGCGCCATACATAGTTTTCTTAAAAATATAAAATAAAGTCAGTAGTCGATAGAAGTTGGTTACGTAGGAGCTTTGTAACGGGGCAC
>NC_090621.1:2405204-2411266 GCF_004359215.1 Bremia lactucae | reverse complement strand
GCAATTTAATAAATTCAACTTTTAAAACATTTAGTCAAAACCGGCCGAGTTATCAATTTAGAACAGGGCTTCATTGCGAAATACAGATTAAAGCACGCCCGCCATGATAAATTTAGAGCTTTTTTCAATACTACCAAAAAAATGTGCCAACTGGTCGCAAATAACCAAATTCTGGCCTATAAGTCTGTAGCCACCGGCGTAATTATCATCGAAGTGAAACTTGATCGAACTCCCAGCGAGAACAGCACTCTTCTCCGCAACCTCGCCTCGTCATGCCTCACAACACCGTCACCCCAGCAGGTACGCAATGTACATGAAGCAACTCTGATGCTTTGCAACTGCAGCAAAGCGTATAATGTTAAAGAGGAAGCTTCTTTCTTCAAAGCGAGTATGCTGTACACACAAAAGTATCTTAATGCTCTACAATGTTCACAGCGATCATAACCGAATGCAGTCAACCCGCGGCGACTAATTGCACGTCACCAATCAATTCTTCGAACGATGAAGATGACGCGAAATTGCTTGATTCAATGCTCGCGTTCAACACGGTCTTAAGCGAACAAAGTCACAAACTCCACGACGTGGAGCAGCTCCAGCGCATGAATGAGCAATTACGCACTGAAGTCGCAGATCTTACAAGTGCCTTGCTCGCTCGAGATCTAGAGCTTATGCAACTACGAGAACGCTGCCAGGTTCTTGAAACGGCACGAGAACAGCCGGATCAAGGTATTAAAGCGCTTTACACTACCAACTCAATCACAACGGACAAAGAGTTCTTGAAAACCGCACTGCCCGTATTGACAGCAACAGATACGAGTACGAAAGAATCGTTCTATCGTGTTGACAGCCTCAGTAGCACCGCAACCGCTTCATCGACTTCATCGTTATGTAATGAGTTAGGCGAAGGAGGGACGAAGAAGTCTTGGACGTCCTCTTGTAGTCCGCCAATGAGCCAACGACGTTCCTCATTTGAACAACCGAAGAGCTCGCTTTTAGAGAAACCAGTTGCAATGTCCGCCGGCTTTCTTCGGAAATCCAGTCGCACTTTATCTGGACGTTTAACTGTCAGCGACTTGGGACTTTTTCACAATGAAGACGATGATCAGAATCCGGAGATGGAACCGTATCAAGCTTTAAGAGCTTCACGATTGAATACTAAGAAGCAGCTTAAAGACTCGTACGAGGATAATGTCATGAAAGTTCTACCAACGAGAAGCCAAAGTCAGCGTAATCTGTTTGAAGGCGTGGATGAATGTATTCAAGCAAACATGAAGCAGCATCGAGCTGATGTAGATGCAACAAATCCTCACGCTTTGGATGCTAATAATTTAACGTACAGGGAGTTCCTCCAACGCCTCAGTCTTCCTGCTTCTCGTGACCTTTTGGACAAAATTCGCACGTTTGTGGGATCGATTCTAGGACCACGTGGTGACGGAAAACCGCCACGGTCAACGGACTATGTTGAGTATAATTTCTACGGCAATTCTAAGTTCCGTGATCGTTGCAATGACTTCTTTTCAAGCATGGAAGATACGTTACAAAACCACGTAATGTGGCGTCATGTAGGTGACGCTACCATGGCGAAAGCACGTGATGGCATTGAAAAGTACGTGATGGACAAAGTATCCGATATTGCATTGAATCAACTTGAAGAATGCCAGCAGTGGAGAAAAGAAGATGAAAAACTGCTTCGACGGATGCAAATATTGTCGGTACGTTAATGACGTCGTCGAGTGGTATTTTTTTGTTGACTGATCACTGAACTACTCGTAGTTTGTAACCCCAGCGATGCTAGATATCAAGCCGTGTATGCGCAATGAGGTCGTATGGTCAATGGCTGAGGACGAATTGCGACGAATTAATTCATTTCGGTCGCCAGGAGACAAAATTAATTGCATTGTTCGGTGCTGCAACGTGATTTTTAGTGGTTTAAACTTAGCACGAGGCGATTCAAAAAGTCGTCCAGGGGCTGATGATTTTCTTCCACTTTTTATTTACATTGTGCTACATTCGCGAATAAATCGACTACATGCAAATTGCGAGTACATTTCAGCTTATCGGAATCAAGCCGATTTAATGTCAAAGTGGGAATTTCAAAGACGGCATATGATTAAGTTCGATGCCTGCTGATCAAGTTTTGCAATGTGTGTTACTGGTTCAGGGCTGGATACTGTTTTGTGAATTTAAGAAGCGCTATTGAATTTATTATGATGATGGATGGATCGATGCTGACCATATCACACGACGAATTTCAAAGGTAAAAACCCCGTTTATTTTCTCTTTTTTTATCGTTAAGCTGTGGGATTTACGCGAACCTTTGCATTGGGTCTATGATAGGTTGTATACTGAACAAGAGAAGCTCTTATTTTCTTCTTAAATGTATGGGCCACTAAATATTGACTCGTTCTTCGACGAAGCAACGTTTTATGCCTAAGAATTTAGTTAAAAATCGGGTAAAATTCTGACTATAAATTTTATACTGAAATAAGTCCAAAATTGTGTGACGCAATCTTTTTGTTTGAATTAACTTAAATGCTTTAAAAATTCTTTTTAAAGCAATAAATACGAAAGGCACATCGTCTTTTGGCATTTCACCTTTAATGTGTTACCAATCACATTATGGTAAGATACTTATATTTTTTAGGGAAATGTGATTTCCACCCCATGCAAGAAATAAATAACCGTCGCTGCCAACTTGATTTGGGTAAGCCAATCAGAAGCCTCATGTATTTCGCTGGGCAGAAATAAATCATCGTGTTGATTCCAGTTGATTTACTGTCCAATATCCTACCTTTTGAATTGTAAACAAGCGGGTCCTAGCGCTCAATATCTATCACAATACCATACTCCATACTCAATTTATATCTTATCTTTATGAGGCTCTTCTTAAATGCTTCCACCACCAAGCAATGGCCCTGATATATGCAGTTCGCGAATTCACTCCTGCAGAAGGGTATGCTGTGTCTACCCTTCGTTCCGACAAAAACAAGACTATTTTTGTAACAGGGTGTATCGTTACATGAAATTAACACTTGTTGTGTACCTTTTCAATAATTAATATATTATTGAAAAGGTAGATAATATTTGAGGACTATTACTTTACATGGTAATATTTTAGAAGCCCATCCATTGATAGATATAGACCATTATATCTTCTTTCTCCGCGGTCTAGTCAGCCCTGGACGCGCGCAAAGAGAAAGACAGATAAGACTACATTACATGTTTTGTATTAGTTTATAATTAAGTTACTTTTAAATAGATAGAACTAGAAGAACTTAATCATATTAAATACAGTTTACTTCAATCCTCTTTGAAGCAAGTGTCTTAAGGAGAGTCTTCTTCTGCACGTACTAGTGTAGGTGAAGTGACGTGAGGCACCACTCGCACTGAGGCAGCGCGAAGTGGACTTGTACTGAAGCAGTACAAGTCAGCAATGCCCCGTTACCCCTGGTAGCACTTTGTAGTCCGTCCATGGACCACAGTTCCATCATCTAACAAGGACATGTTAAGAAATGATAATGAAGCATCACGTTTCGCGTGATAGCTACTCCTTGCTAAGTGACATGGAAAGAAGTGCGGTCGAACGAATGAGCTCGACCGTAGGGAATGATGCCATCTTGGTCATGCTGTCCGTTTTGGACAGAGATGCCGCCCTCCATTCAGCCATCGCCAAGGTCATACAACATGAACTTGACGAGGCAAAGGTAGCCTTCCTTAATCAGCAAGGCTATCAACAGACCGAATTGTTGAGGTTACAACAGGTACAGACCCCTGTATCTGGAATGATGCACAAGCGTCGTCCCGAACCTTAAAGAAAAACTCCTTAAGTATAGGGGAGTCGAAGAAGACTCCCTCGTAAGATGGTTTGTCGAGTTGGACGATGCCATAAGGGCTCGTCAAATAGTCGATGAGCAAATGCACGTCGCATTTGTTAAGTCAAACTTGGCAGGTCGTGCCGAATTTTGGGCACTAGGCCTTAAGTTACGCGACCCATATGTTTTTGGGTCGCTAGAGGTTTTTAAAACCCGACTCAAACAGACGTTTGAGCCACCAAGGGCTGAGTTCAGAGCTCGTTCAGAGCTTCTGAAACTTAAGCAAGGCAAGCGTGATGTGCACGCATATGCCCAGCACATACGACTCTTAGCGAGTTGTATTACCAATAACCCAGTCCATGAACACACGTTGATTACGGTGTTCATGCAAGGTCTTACGGATGGTCCCGTAAAGACTCACCTGTTCCGCTTGGAACTGAATACGCTTGAAGAAGCAATATCCGTTGCGGAACAGGAGGACTTCAGCTTGAGTCTGTCTCAAGCTAGTTCGTCATCGTATCGTCCTCCAAGACGACACGAGCTAGGAAGTCCAGAACCTATGGACCTCTCTTATGTCGAAAGCGAGAGACTTCGCTTTTCGAGCAATAAGCGATTGCAGAAATGCCATCGCTGCCAAAAATTAGGACTCTACGCTCATGAGTGTAGTGCCCCACTGTAACGGGGCACTACGACTTGTACTGCTTCAGTACAAGTCCACGTCGCACTGTTTCAGTTGCGAGTGGTGCCCTACGTCAATTGACGTACACTGTACGTGCAAACGAAGACTTCTCTTAAGGCAATTAGCTTAAGAGGGCAAAATGAAAAATGTATTAAATATAATTAAGTGTCTCTTGTTCTATCTTTATAAATGCTTACTTAATTTTAATCTAATACTAAACATGCAATTCAAATCTTATCTTATCTTATCGGTCTCTCTCTTTCGTTTACATCTACAGTTGATTAGTCTGCAGGATAAATAGATATAATGGCCTATACCTATTTATAAATAAGATTTTTGAACATTACTATTTAAAGTAATATCCTTCAAATATTATCTACCTTTTAGATAATATATTAATTAACACCTTAAAGTAAAAATTTCATGTAACGATACACCCCGTTACATCACCCCCGCCCAAAACCGAAAGGTACTGAACGTAGTGATGGACCGAATGCCAAAAAGGGCAACGGTAGCGGGTCCGAAGTTGTTGCGAAATCGCAACAGCGAGGCGGACAGCCGAAAAACGGTCGGGGTCAGTATTACATTTGAAGGTTTTCTGCCAGGCAATCCTCCGTATATGTTTGTAGCGATTGATTTTACGCTTCGGCTGAACAATGCGCTTATTGACGTTAGTATCGGGCGCAACGCCCTACTGATCCAGCAACCTCAAGAGAATTTGCAAATCTCTTGACGAAAGTTGCTCCAGACACACAATCATTATGTGTCTCTGCACCTGGTCATGTGGTATCCCTCATCACCTTGAAGTTAAAGTGACAAATGATTTGTCACTTAGAGCCCTAGTGGACTGCGGAGCGTCGAATAACTTTATTCGTCGCCAGTCACTAGAGGGTCGTAGGCTCAAATATGTTGAGCGCGACATCCCTCCAACGAGGATGACGGTGCGTCTAGCGACAGGCGCATCGATAACAGTAATGAAACGCGTAGTGAAATTTCACTACACGTTAAGAGATTTACAGTATGATGATGATTTCATCGTACTGGATTTGGATGACAAATTTGATGTCATCCTAGGTTTACCTTGGCTCAGAAAATACGAGCCAAGGATCAGCTGGCAGCATCGATCCGTAAAGATGCCTGCCACTTGTTCATCAGATGGCCATCTGATGAACGTCTTGGAGCGTCCACAAGCGTGTGGATGTACTACGAGTGAGTGCGATGGCCTCACTTGTGGTACGGTCGTTAGTACAACCGCACAAGATCACAGTGTGATTACCAATCACAATGTGGAGTCAGCTGCCGGCGGCTGTGTTAATGCACAGGCAGCGCCGAAGGTCCACCACTCGAAAAGGTCGAGTGGATTGGGACATGAATGTACGCTTAGTGGGCGACATTCAAGGAGTATACCGGTTGCCCAGAAAGGACAACACGATGATCCAAGGTCGAGTAGAGAGTCGACCGTAGTGGACCCGACTGTGATAGCGCAATCACACTCGGAAGACGTTGAGGGAAGAGGTCCCCACGTATTTGAGGAGAAATCCCCTCAAATGGTAGAAGTTACTAGACTTCTA
>NC_090621.1:2383194-2403381 GCF_004359215.1 Bremia lactucae | reverse complement strand
ATCCCGTACACAGCAGTGAGCACCCCCAGTGGTATGCTCTGGGAATGGCTAGTGATGCCTCAGGGGCTTAGTAACGCCCCTGCAACATTCAACAGATGTGTAACAAATCTGTTGAGACCGGTGCGGGATTTCGCACCGAGTTATTTCGACGATGTATTCGTCCATAGCCGGGCCATGGACGGTAAGACGGACGTGGAAGTTCATAAAACTCACGTTCGTCAGGTTCTTACACTTATGCGAAAGCATAAGTTGTATGCAAATCTCAAGAAGTGTATATTCGCTGCAAGCGAAATACCACTTCTTGGGTGCATCGTTGGTAAACACGGCGTGCGCCCTGATCCCGAAAAGATCAAGGCAATTACCGACTGGCCAGTTCCAGTGGATGTCAAGGGACTTAGAAAGTTCCTTGGTTTAGCGGTGTACTTGCACAAGTACTCTCGCAATTATGCAGAGATGACAGTTCATCTCTTGCGTCTCTTGAAAAAAGACGAGAAATGGTTATGGAACGTAATTGCCAGCGTTCGTTTGAAGGTATCAAGCAAAGGTTGATGCAATCGCCCATCTTGGCGATTGCAGCTCAAGACAGACCCTTCCATGTGGTCTGTGACGCCAGCGATTTCGCAATCGGCTGTGCGTTAATGTAATACGATACAGATGGCGCGGAGCGCGTCGTCTGTTACCAATCGCGTCAGCTGCAACCAGCTGAACGCAATTACCCAGTGCATGACAAGGATCTCCTTGCCATGAAATATGCATTGGCTAAATTTAGGGTCTATCTCCTAGGAGATAGACCGTTCAGCGTATATACGGAGCATGCGTCATTACGCACGGCCGTAAACAGCCCACACCTCTCGCAAAGATTGGCGAGGTAGCTGTCCTTCTTCGCGGAGTATAACTTCTCCGTCGAATGTAAACCAGAACGACTTAATGTCGTCGCTGATGCGTTATTACGCCGACCCCGATTTCGAGCCGGCTGCGCGTTCCAACAGTGAGAATTATCCCACTGTTGCAACACTCATTTCAAGTGTTCCGTCATCAACCTTAGTTGATGACATAAAGAAAGCCTGCAAAGAAGATAAGGACCTTCTATGTTTGATGGATCATTTAATGAATCCATCTGATAAATCTTTTAAAGATTTACCGGCTTTATATCGATCGTCATCCGATCGATACACAACACGTAACGGCTTATTGTATTACACAGCCGTTACCGGCGACACCCCACGTGTCGTCGTCCCAACTCACAATGATTTGCGCTTGCGCATCATGTATGAGTGTCACGATGCTTCAACAAGTGGACATCGTGGACGTGAAAAGACTTACCTCACAGTAAGTCGCGACTTTTGCTGGCCCCGCCAGTATCAGTTCGTGCGCAACTACATTCGTGCTTGCGAGGTATGTCAACGGGTGAAGCCTAGCCATTCATCCCGTGCACCTCTTCAACCTCTACCACTTCCGGCAGAGTGTTGGCAGTCCGTATCTGGACTTCGTCTTCGGATTTCTCGAAGACGATTACAAAACAATGGAATCCGTTTGTGATATATACAGATCACGCGTCATTACGCACGGCGACTAAGTCGCCCCATCTCTCACAGAGAATGGCCCGATGGCTATCCTTTTCGCGGAATACAACTTCGAGGTGAAGTATAAACCCGGCAAGCAGAATGCTTTGGCCGATGCGTTATCACGCAGGCGGGAATATGAGCTCCGGGTTGTGCCCGTTTCTTAATCGACACGGTATTCAAACTCGATGGGTTACCCCGTGAATTGGTCTCGGATAGAGATCCACGATACACGGCGGAGTTTTGGGCAACCCGTGTTCCGATCTCTCGGAAAACGGCTGACAATGTCAACTTCTGACCATCCTGCGACAGATGGTTAGACGGTACTTCGAGGTTACATCCAATCGTATCCGAATTAGAGCGATTTTTAACCGATGGTCGAATTCGCCATCAATAATTCGGTGCATGCGACTACAACGCATACCCACCCAATTAGAGGGATCCTCTAGTTTAAGGGGGTGGACTCGCACGAGCAAAACCATTTCTTGCTCATGCTCATCACGCGTCGAAGTTAACAACGACGCGAATGATGTCGATGTCGAAGCAATCGACATCGAAGATGAGAAAGATCTCATGTCAGTGCGCACAAACCGCACTGAAAAAGACAAAACAAATGAATTAGCAGAGAAATTTCTGCTAGTTCGAGAATCAGTAATTCGTTTCGTACAGGATACCATTGCTAACGCAGTAGACCGTCAGAAACGGAACGCAGACAAACATGGAAGAGCAAACGTTCTTTCATTTTAAAATTAATGACCTAGTACTACTCTGTACGGTAAACTTACCTAAGCGTGTAGTCACTAATGTGGATAGCAGGAAACTACCACCCAATTTCATTGGGCTTTTCCGTGTATTGCGTCGCAGAGGCAATGCGTACACAATAAAACCGCCACGTAGAATGCGAACGCATCCTACGCTTTACGTTGGTCGGCTCCACCCGTACCATGAGTACGCGGTTTCTTCCGAGGAAGGATCTGACCACCCATTTCAAGAATCCTTAAAAGATTCTTGTGGTCACGAACCAGACTCTCGTGCTGAATCTGAGGATTCTCATGTCGGGTTTGAAGATCGTCGAAACCGCGATGATTTTCTTCGTACTCCAACATGAAGTACGCACTCTTCGAACGGTCTTCCAAACGTTCGATAGGGTGAGCCTGCACCGTCTGCTCTAACGAGCGACGCTTACAGCGCTCGTGATCAAGTCCCACCTCCAAATCATGGAGGGAGCGATCGAGTTTGTCGATCTTCGACTCTAGATACAACACATGGTCGAATCTAATTTTCCCTCCTCCTCCACAACCATTGGTGAATTCTCACGGTGGTCAACGTTTCCTTGTGGAATGTATGAAAAACCACCGTGATGTGAAGAAGCATCGAACGAGTCATCTTGTTTGCTGGCGCAGTTATCCACCTTCGCATGACAGCTGGGAGCCTCGTTTCCAGCTAATTGTTAATGTTGAGGGCCTCGTCCGTTAGTTTGACGAGACTCATCCGATGGATCAGAAGCTCCATCAGAAAACACGCACCCCTGGCGCTTGTAAATCGAATGCAAAACATCGATCGCATCACGCATCGCAAAAGAGATGCGAGCCCTTCCTCAGGGCGAAGAAAGGAAATAGACTTTTCCTTTTACTCACTTCGTGTTGTCAACACAACACGGACAAGGATCACCCCACGTGAGTCATGGAAATCCTGCCTTACGTGACAACCAATGCAATTTATACCTTGCACCTGTTGGAGTTCGTTTCTACGCGAATCGCGTGAAGTCTTTGAAGCCAGGCTTCGCGTCCAATGTCTTTGACATTGCGAAAGAACGCGCTCCAAGCTTGCATAAGCGAGACTTTATCTCGCTTATTGTTGCCACTATACCAACGATGCTCGAAAAAAGCATCGAGATAAAGATCTTCCTCAGCGCGAAAGTTCTTCGTGCTGGGATCAAGGCCATGTAGCTTTGACGCAATAAATAAGGTATATTTATTGTGAGGAGATGTCTCTCCAGACAAGCTATTAAGTAGCTGCTCGGGCAAAAGTCACGACTTTTTCTCAGGGGCAAGACGAGACATTTTAGTGTCTACGATCCCCTGAGTGGTACCCACTGAAGCAGGGGTACCACAAGAACTTTTATTACGATGGCTTACGCCATCGTCATCACCACGCACAGAAATATATGCGGGTGACGGCACGGGAGACGGTGCTGGCAATGAGGAAACATCCTCATCGTCGGAACCGAAGATGCTGTAGCAACACGTCTACTCGAATGAGCCCCCTCATTCGAAAGCTCATCGTCAGCCGCCTGACGATGATCAGGCAACTGTTCTGTTCTCCCCGAGTCGGTCATTTCTTCCGACTCGCATTCATAGTCGACCTCAAAGGGGGGTCGCATTCATGTGGTGTATCATTACGTGCACCCGCAACATTTAGAATTGCGGAAATTATGACACTACGGCAGACAGAACGTCCGCCGCACGAGACTATAATGCGTCGCCCGCGGCTGCATGAACCGCAGCCGAAGGCGCCGCACTATTTGCATACCGCATGGACTTGTTAACCATGCGATAGAATTACCAATGATGATTCTGACCAATCAACATCGTTTTTTTAATTACGCGGTCCTATAGTGACCACTCTTCCCGATGACAGCCAGAGTGATTGTCGTTTAAGGGAGGGGTGATGTAACGGGGTGAATCGTTACATGAAATTGATACTTAATGGTTGCTAATGAGTAAGGTAGATAATATTTGAGAAATTATTTCCATGGTAATTTTCTAAAAGCTTATCCATTGGTATATATAGACCATTATATCTACTTTCTCCGCGGTCCAGTCAGCGCTGGACGCGCGCAAATACAAAGACAGATAAGACTTTATTACACGTTTTGTATTTGTTTATTATTAAGTTACTATTAAGTAGATAGAATAGAAGAACTTAATTGTAATAATAAGTTTTTAGTAAACCCTCTTTAAAGGAAGTGTTTCAAAGAAGTCTTCCTCTGCACGTAGTAGTGTACATGAAGTGAAGTGAGGCACCACTCGCACTGAGGTAGTGCGAAGTGGATTTGTACTGAAGCGGCACAAGTCGGCAGTGCCCCATTACAATTTTGATATGTGATCGATGTGGTACCTATTGGCGAAGGCAGCAACGGGACTTGAGTTGCAACGAAACTCGGCAAGCCGATTGACTAATTGCCAGTTTCGTCTATAAGAGCGTCTACAAAGCGATAATGGTAGGAAGCTACGAATGGTTAATAGAAAACATAACCATGAACCTTCAGATAGCATGAGTGGTCATCCGACTGCCTGACACCTTCAAGCAGAGCAAAAGATGTTGATACATTAACTATTAACTTCTTAAGGCTGGTGCGGCGCCGAAAGAAGTTGTCAAGTTGTCACAACCCTACGTCAAATAGATCCCAGCACAAAAGCAATAGGAAGGCCAATCTACAACGAGCACTAGCGGTTGCGTGAAGAAGAGCTTCGCAATCGCACACCACTGGACGCTCTACTACAAAAACAGACTTGTGGAGAACTTTCAAAGTCAACAACTTGTGCTTTTGGACGACAAGAACCTGGACATCCGTCACAAAGGAGGTGCATAGTAGAAGAAACTGGTTCCACGATACATTGGACTGTTTCCCGCGTTGAAGAAGGTTTCAAAAGATTCCTATGAGTTAGGATTATCGAAGGGATTATAGTTGCATCCTGTGTTTCCTACGTCTTTGCTAGAACCATATTGTAAAGAATGCAGCAAGTGATCAAGGTAGTCTTAGCCGATGGAACCGAAGAACAACTTGTTAAAGCAGTCATCAATCATCGTGGGTTACAAAGGAAAACCACAGTACATGATATGGTGGCTCGGCGAATCAACATATGACGCAACATGGGAGCCCAAGGAGAACCTAACAGTGTCCAGGACTCATTGACCTCTACTGGAACAACAAGAGATGATAAACGCAGTTCAAGAAAAAACCGTCTTCTTGAAAGGAGGTTATGTGACGTAGTGGCAGCATTACCAGTGACTGCAACTGCGTCGTAAGACATAAATACATATGCATTATTGTCTCTTCCAATATTTTTGGTTATAAAACTTCAAGGAAGGTATACCTAAATGTGATTGGCTCAAAACGTACTAAGAACACTTACTATTCCGTATGGGTATATTCCAAGATGGGTAAGCCACATTATGAGGTTCATATACACTATGGCCGGAAGAGTAGATACCAGATGTGATTAGCGTTTGATTTGAAAGTTCTCTCAACCACTCATAGCGACCAGAGTGTGTAATCAAGTGTGACATCCCACGGCGCGTGATATGCCTCCTAAGCGGGGAAAAAAGCTGATGGGTCGTGTGCTAAGACTCCCACACAACCACGTACAAAGTGCACGCGCAGCGATATAAATGCGCCGACGCCTAGTGCCACAGTTACAACGCCGGCAGAGGCTGCTGTCGCGCTGTTAGCTGGACTGAACGATCCGTCCCACTTGCGCAGTGAGAATGTAGATCCGTCGCATATGGTTGACTACAATGAGTCGACACCGCTGCCATCACCGCATAGCAGTGATGAGCACAGCGAGCTAATGCGGAAGGGTGATAGTGCTTTATTGCCCATCCTAACTTCACATATTACTCCTAACATGGAGACTCATCACGTAACGAAGGCAAACTTGCCTTACGTCAACAAGGCATTTGTCTCGTCGTCTGTGCTAGCTAGCACAGCGACTAGTCATTAGAGCACTGCCCATAGAGGTGCAGCTGCTTCTCAATTGGGTAAAACCCCATCATCTGTCGTTTAGACCAGCATACACAAATGTCTGGCGCAGAAGAGCCTGAACGCAAAGCTCCACCGACGGCACGCAATGTGTCCAGTCGGTGTCACAAATTAGTCGTATTGAACGCTGCTATGCGACTGGTGGCATACCACCGATGGTGCTCCTTTTCATAGCAGAAACCATGCCCGGTCAGTCGATGCGCAGGGCGTCGACTGGTTCCCAAGAATTAAAACGCTTCGGGTATCCTATCCACTGGACGAGGATTTAAAGCTTCTGCTGCACGGAGCGATGGGAAAATAAAAATTCCAACAAGGAAGCGATGGAACGCAGGAGCATCGAACAGTGCAGGTGGCACTCGATAGGAGCGGCAATTTCACTGACCTTCTCGCGGCAGCCTATCCCGCTTCCGTTCTTGCGCAGGTGCTGAGCGCTGCTGAATGACGGATCAGGAATCTTGAAAGTCAAGTCTCGCGACTGATTTCGGGTCTTCATGATGTCCGGTCGAGGGATCGCCAGGGTTATGAGAGGCTGAAACTTTTGCTGGACCTTTTATAGAAGCTGGTGTTGAGTGATTCGTGTTACGCGCGTGATATCCCACGCCCCCCAAGTCCGTATCGAGGTGAGAGAGGATTTTCGGAGGGAAGTCTTTCACTAACCTCGTCGCCCCAATATGATCGACACTCGACCCACATTAGGCGTCACCATCGTTTCCAACCTCTTCTACCACGTAAACGGCCCGACAAAACGCGGCAATAATTTCGTAGTACCTCCAATAGTGCATAAATTGTATTTTTAGGTAGGGTAGCAGTACTTAATAGTACTATTTTCCCACATTTAAGCGTTCAATGTTTTTGCGACCATGTTAGTCCGCATATTTTTGCTTGTCCTGTGCGCTTGCGATCGCATCACGGACTGTTCGTGTGATGGCTTATCGCTCATCCAAAAAGCGTCGAGCTCTGCTCACGTTTTAAAATCAATCGCCTATGACACCGCCGAGAGGTCGGACAAGGGACGTAGTTGTTAATTACGAAGCATCGGTATTGTTTTGGAGCACAGGCATTTCTTTCCGTGACTCCATACTGACCACTGCTTAACCAACAAGGTCACTAGGCAAAGTTTCTGCTGTTGACATAATATTCTCGCGGGTCATCGTCATATAGACGAAACTGTGTCTGTCTTTCGGACCAAAAGCAGTGAGGGGCCCTCCCTACCTAAGACTCGGGCTGCGCACAAATGAGACTGGCGTCCGATATGAAACGGTGTCTCACCCGTACTGGCGTGGACATCGTGTTTAATAGCGAGATCCACGAAGGGCGATTGTTTGTTTTATTCATTATGAGTCGCTACTGTGCGCAATATATCCACCACGACCCGATTAGCACGTTCCGCTTGGCCACGGCCTGAGATTGATTGGCTTTCGACATGTAAAGCTTGCTACCCAGCAGCTTTAACAGATGTCGCCAAAAGCCCGATGTAAAAACTTTATTCCGGTCTAATGTCATGAATGGGCTAGGGCATCCCGTGTTGTCGGTACACATGATACAGGAACACGAGACCTACCTCCTTGTCTGTGATCATGTGCGAAATGGTGCTAAATGCCTACAAAACCGACAAGCCCCGCCCGACCCTTGGGGTCAGGCGGCATGCCACACGAAGTTCAGACTGACCGACTTCCGATAATCCGTTGGAATCGGCGGCGACTTGACTGGCGCAATGCTGGACGGTGGAGGATTAGTGCGCTGACACTGTTCGCAAAAGCGAATATAGTTGGCCACCCATCGACACAGGTGTGGCCATCAAATTTCTTCCGACATTTAGAAGAATGTCCTTTCACGGCCCAGATGCTCACTTGATGGTGCATCATAGAGCTCGTGATGTATATTCAACTTGAGATCTGTGTCATGAGAAACATATATTCTCAAGGGATCACAAGGGGACAACTGATGCCATAACAGGCCATCGCTGTAACTTAGCTTAAGGTGCGACGGAAGGGTAACCTTTCTCCACCAAGTGATCCAACAGCAGGCGACAATGTTCGACCCGACTGTAGCTTTCTTGTATATCAGCTAACGTTGACGGCAGAAGTTTTGCTTTGGCACTAGACGCACTTTCCTAATGTATTACCTCGGAATCTGGTCTGCGCAATGAAGCGTCAGCCAAGACATTCGTCTTGCCCGGCTTACATTCAACTTTGAAATTAAATTCAGAGAAGAATGCGAGTCATCTTGTCATTCTAGGCGAGAGGTGCGGTGAGTTTATTGCGTCCGCAGTGATGCGTGGTCCGTGTACAAATGGTTCGGTGCCCAACAGGTGCACTCGAAACTTAACAAGAGCACACTTAATTGCAAGTAGCTTCTTGCCATGCGCAAGGTAATTCAGTTTCGCGGCTTTTAAAAGCCGGGACTGATAAGAAATGACACGGTCAACACCGCGGCCATCCTTTTGCATGAGCGCGCTGCCGATTGCAAAATTGGTTGTATCGGGGACGCCGCAAAATGCTTATCCGCTTCTGGCAATGCCAAGACCGGTGCCTCTACCAGAGATTGCTTCACTGATGTGAACGCATCTTCCTGTTCATTTAACCAAACCCATTCTACGTCCTTTCAAAGACGTCAGTTAATTCGCTCCGCATCATTCTTACTATACTTATGCAAGTAATAAGCGAGCCCAATGAATTGACGCGAATCCTTCACATGCCGTATGATTGGCCATTCCTTTACCAAGTTTGGCTTGTCTGGGTCTGCTTGTACACCATGTATACCTACGATGCAGCTATATACAGGATCTCGAACACCCCTATGACGCACTTTTGCAAGTTGAGTACAATTTACCGTCACCAAAAGTGGGCAACACAGCGTCTGAATTAAGCTTGTGCGACTTAATTGCGGTCAGTCCATCCTCGGCTCTACTATGCTCGAATACATCGTCAAAAAAATGGGGTGCGTAGGCACGGTGCTAACGCATCACGTGGGCCACCACACGGTTGAATGTAGCTTGTGTGTTTTTCAAATCTTGGGGCATCACAAGCCACTCCCAAATCATACCGCTTGGGGTGCTAAATGCCGTTTTGACTACATAGGACTCTCTCATTAGTACCTGATAGTAGCCATCCTTCACATCCAACGTGGAAAAGATACTTGACTTTCTCATGGAGTTCAACAAGACATCTTTCCGCGGGATTGGCGTTTGTGCCGGTATGGTCGCCGTGTTCTCTTATTGTAAGCATGAACCACGCACCATTCACCTGTGGCTTTACGCACACAAAAGGTCGGGCTGCAATGAGGCGATTTGCTCTCACGCACATGTCCCGCATTGGCTTGCTTGTTGAAGAACTTATCGATATAATCGACTTGTTCTTTCGGCAACGGCCATTGCCTGGTCACACAATACTTATTGCCAGGTTCGAGGTCTATCTCGTGCCCGATGCCCCCATCTGCTAGTAGGCGGCTCGGCACTTCTTCTGGGAACACATCACGATGTTTCCACAGAACCTCAAAGAACAGACTGTCTCTCAAGGCATCCCAGCCTTGAGCAGCGAACCGCGTCTTTTTATCCATTTCTAGGACGCTCTCGTCCATTGTGGACGACGAGCATCAGTCCACCAAGTTCTCTCCCGGAACTGGTGCGACTATTTCGTGGAATTTTCCTTCCTTTAATTCGGCAAGGAACAGATCCCATGACACCTCCTGGAAATTAACTATCTCCTCGGCAGATACAAAGACTTGCCGGAGCACCTCAACTGAAGATGCCTCCGCAGTTTCGATTTTCACGGCCTTGAACACCTCGTTCGAAGGCCCATCCTCTTAATTAGAGACTGATCCAAAGGTCAATCGGTTAGACGTGCCTTTGATCGTCCTAATCTGTCGGGTATTCGTTCTTCGAGTCACCATGACCTTTTTCTGGGAAGCGGGTGCCGTTGCACTCCTGGCTAACGCACCCCTTCCAACCGCACCAGGCTCTAAGCACTGTGCCGGTTTATGCGACGCATGACTTCCTGTCAGCTTGCCGTCTACTGCCACATGCTCTCGGCTCTGTGCAAGACATTCGGACGCATGACTACTTGTCATCGCTTTTTTCACTGGGTAGGAATTGGTGACGTTTGACATGCCGTCAACACACCCTCAACTGTGTTCGACACGAGATCAGTTGCATACGCCTCTCGCAGGAGCACATCCTTTCCGGTGGCCATCGCCATCACCACGCACAGAAATAAGTGCGGGTGACGGCAGGGGAGACGGTGCTGACGATGAAGAATCATCCTCATCCTCGGAACCAAGCCTGCTATAGCGAATGCTACTAGCACATCCATCCAATTGAGCCCCCTCATTTGAAGGCTCACAGTCAGCCGCCTAACGACGATCAGGCGACTGTTCTGCTCTCCCCATGTCGGCCATTTCGTCCGACTCACCTTCGTAGTCGACCTCCAAAGAGGGGTCGTATTCACGTGGTGAATCACTACGTGCACCCGCAACATCTAGTGTTGCGGGAGAAGATGATACTACGGCAGACGAATCGTCTGCCGCAAGAGACAATGAACCGCAGCCGAAGGAGCCGCATTATTCGCATACTGTACGGACTAGGTAACCATGCGATAGAATTAAAAATGATGGTTCTGACCAATCAACGTCGTCTTCAATTAAGTGGTCTTTTAGTGACCATTCTATTCAATGATAGTCAGAGTGATTGTCGTTTATGGGAGGGGTGATGTAACGGTGTGTATCGTTACATGAAATTAACACTTAGAGGTTGTAAATTAATATATTATCTAAAAGGTCCATAAGATTTGGAGAATATAACTTTACGAAGTAATGTTCGGATAGTTTATCCATTGGTAGATATAGGCCTTTATATCTACTTGCTCCGCGGTCCAGTCAGCACTGGACGCGCACAAAGGGAGAGACAGATAAAACTTTATTACAATTTTTGTATTTTTTTAGTATATAATTAAGTTAGTATTAAATTGATAGAAACAGAAGAAGTTAATCATATCAGATACAGTTTACTTTTAACCCTCTTTAAAGCATGTGTTTTTAAGAGAGTCTTCCCCTGCACGTACTACTGCCCAAGAGCCTGGCCAAGAATTGTTTACCAAGTCACTGCGCCAAGTGCTCTGTCACATCCCGATTATGTTCGGAGGGGGTGAGGAAATGGGCCCAATCAATATTGAGGCTCATCCTCACTGACACGCTCAGAGAGACGGGTGTGGGAAGAACTACTCCTCCCCAAGCACAGTGAGGAAGCGGTTTGACCGTCTTCTCTAACGTGCGGTGAGGTAGTTGGCGGGCGCCTAAGCGGCTTTTCTCAACGAGCTAAGTACCTTAGTACAAGTGTCGTCACGAAGCGGTAATCTGGCTTCACCTGCGCACTTGTTAAATAGGAACTAGTTTTCAGACTGATTTATAGTGAATCGAATTGAATAATAAACCTTGTATCCAATCAATGAATGCCACCTCTGTAGATCTGCACTTTTACATTGCGAGCGAATAATTCTGAATACCTCGGATCATGGATGACGCTAGCCGTCATCCCCTCTAATGTTAATACACCAATTTGCATCGCATTCACAAGAGTGAATCGTAATGTGAACACAGGTCTTAGCACTTCACATGAAGTAATGTGGCCATCAAATTTCTTCCGACATTTAGAAGAATGTCCTTTCACGGCCCAGATGCTCACTTGATGGTGCATCATAGAGCTCGTGATGTATATTCAACTTGAGATCTGTGTCATGAGAAACATATATTCTCAAGGGATCACAAGGGGACAACTGATGCCATAACAGGCCATCGCTGTAACTTAGCTTAAGGTGCGACGGAAGGGTAACCTTTCTCCACCAAGTGATCCAACAGCAGGCGACAATGTTCGACCCGACTGTAGCTTTCTTGTATATCAGCTAACGTTGACGGCAGAAGTTTTGCTTTGGCACTAGACGCACTTTCCTAATGTATTACCTCGGAATCTGGTCTGCGCAATGAAGCGTCAGCCAAGACATTCGTCTTGCCCGGCTTACATTCAACTTTGAAATTAAATTCAGAGAAGAATGCGAGTCATCTTGTCATTCTAGGCGAGAGGTGCGGTGAGTTTATTGCGGTCCGCAGTGATGCGTGGTCCGTGTACAAATGGTTCGGTGCCCAACAGGTGCACTCGAAACTTAACAAGAGCACACTTAATTGCAAGTAGCTTCTTGCCATGCGCAAGGTAATTCAGTTTCGCGGCTTTTAAAAGCCGGGACTGATAAGAAATGACACGGTCAACACCGCGGCCATCCTTTTGCATGAGCGCGCTGCCGATTGCAAAATTGGTTGTATCGGGGACGCCGCAAAATGCTTATCCGCTTCTGGCAATGCCAAGACCGGTGCCTCTACCAGAGATTGCTTCACTGATGTGAACGCATCTTCCTGTTCATTTAACCAAACCCATTCTACGTCCTTTCAAAGACGTCAGTTAATTCGCTCCGCATCATTCTTACTATACTTATGCAAGTAATAAGCGAGCCCAATGAATTGACGCGAATCCTTCACATGCCGTATGATTGGCCATTCCTTTACCAAGTTTGGCTTGTCTGGGTCTGCTTGTACACCATGTATACCTACGATGCAGCTATATACAGGATCTCGAACACCCCTATGACGCACTTTTGCAAGTTGAGTACAATTTACCGTCACCAAAAGTGGGCAACACAGCGTCTGAATTAAGCTTGTGCGACTTAATTGCGGTCAGTCCATCCTCGGCTCTACTATGCTCGAATACATCGTCAAAAAAATGGGGTGCGTAGGCACGGTGCTAACGCATCACGTGGGCCACCACACGGTTGAATGTAGCTTGTGTGTTTTTCAAATCTTGGGGCATCACAAGCCACTCCCAAATCATACCGCTTGGGGTGCTAAATGCCGTTTTGACTACATAGGACTCTCTCATTAGTACCTGATAGTAGCCATCCTTCACATCCAACGTGGAAAAGATACTTGACTTTCTCATGGAGTTCAACAAGACATCTTTCCGCGGGATTGGCGTTTGTGCCGGTATGGTCGCCGTGTTCTCTTATTGTAAGCATGAACCACGCACCATTCACCTGTGGCTTTACGCACACAAAAGGTCGGGCTGCAATGAGGCGATTTGCTCTCACGCACATGTCCCGCATTGGCTTGCTTGTTGAAGAACTTATCGATATAATCGACTTGTTCTTTCGGCAACGGCCATTGCCTGGTCACACAATACTTATTGCCAGGTTCGAGGTCTATCTCGTGCCCGATGCCCCCATCTGCTAGTAGGCGGCTCGGCACTTCTTCTGGGAACACATCGCGATGTTTCCACAGAACCTCAATGAACAGACTGTCTCTCAAGGCATCCCAGCCTTGAGCAGCGAATCGCGTCTTTTTATTCATTTCTAGGACGCTCTCGTCCATTGTGGACGACGAGCATCAGTCCACCAAGTTCTCTCCCGGAACTGGTGCGACTATTTCGTGGAATTTTCCTTCCTTTAATTCGGCAAGGAACAGATCCCATGACACCTCCTGGAAATTAACTATCTCCTCGGCAGATACAAAGACTTGCCGGAGCACCTCAACTGAAGATGCCTCCGCAGTTTCGATTTTCACGGCCTTGAACACCTCGTTCGAAGGCCCATCCTCTTAATTAGAGACTGATCCAAAGGTCAATCGGTTAGACGTGCCTTTGATCGTCCTAATCTGTCGGGTATTCGTTCTTCGAGTCACCATGACCTTTTTCTGGGAAGCGGGTGCCGTTGCACTCCTGGCTAACGCACCCCTTCCAACCGCACCAGGCTCTAAGCACTGTGCCGGTTTATGCGACGCATGACTTCCTGTCAGCTTGCCGTCTACTGCCACATGCTCTCGGCTCTGTGCAAGACATTCGGACGCATGACTACTTGTCATCGCTTTTTTCACTGGGTAGGAATTGGTGACGTTTGACATGCCGTCAACACACCCTCAACTGTGTTCGACACGAGATCAGTTGCATACGCCTCTCGCAGGAGCACATCCTTTCCGGTTTCCTGCGTAGAGTTCGCAACTGTGCGTGTACGCCAGTCTATCCATGGTTGGTACTTTGCCAACCATGGCATGCCTAGCATGAAGTCATACTGACTCTCCATACCTAGCACTGTGAATTTCTCTTCACACGAGAAGTCACTAAATTTGAAGGCGAGTTCTACCTGAACTCTCTCGGACTTAATGAGCGCGCCGTTCGCTAAACGAACAATCGCTTCTTCTCGCTTGCCATCCTGGCAAAGCGACTCAAACATCGCCGGTCTCTTTCTGAGAGCCGCGAGTTTCACAAAATTTTGTAATGCCCCCAAATCCACGAGGAGTGTCATCGCCTGGTCATACCCTCCTACTTGAGCGCTATAGACCAGCAGGGTTGAGGTCCGAAATTTCGAGACCTCAGGGACTATGCTACCCATTTGTTCCACAACTCTGAACTTTGGGGCAGCTTCAGAGTCCGCGTCAGTAGAGCATCCCGCCCCTACTGTGGTCGATGCGGAACTCATGCGTCTCTTGGTTCTTGTTATCGCCCTTTGGGTAGGGAGTCCTCTTGGTGGGCGTCTTCGCCCCTGCAGGGACCTTGGCATAGCAGCGAGCCATCATATGGCCGCGCTTGCCACATTTATAATAGACCACGTCTGCATTGCCCAACTCCATGGGAGTGGCAACTGTTCTCTCGGCCGACGGCTTATATCAAGCTGTCGCCGAGGCACAGTTGTAGGATTGCTCCTCAACTAAGGCAATTTGGAGTGCCTCTTCCATCGTCGACGGCACCTTTCTGAAAAGGGCCTGTCGCGATGGGCCATGCCGTAGTCCGTTCATAATCGTGGGCACCTTAATGTGCTCCGGAATCGGACCTACGGTAATGGACGCCGACAGCGAGCGCATCTCTTGCACATACTCTTGCAGAGATCGCTTTGCCTGTCGCGCTCCAAAGAAGCGCGCCTGAAGCAACACTTCGTTGTTCGGCGGCTGGTATACATGGCGCGAATCTTTTCCTTAATAATCGCCCATGTAGGGAACGCCTTTCCATCTGCCGTAAGCGACGAGTAAGCCCACTGAGGCCTGACCTCGTAGATGCAAGATGGCGAACGACACCATCCGGCTGTCATCCTCGATGACCTGCGCCACACCGCATTTGTTCATGGCTTACAGCCAGTAGATAATCGTGTGCGCTGCGGTTCCATCAAAATTGGTCGGGTTCATCCGAATGGGCCTCGGCTGATGCGGCCGGCTGGAGAGCATCTTAACAGTCCTGTTAAGAGCCTCGCTCCGAGCCTGTCCACGCCGCTCGCTCGTCCCGAGTCTGAGTGTCGGACTGCGCCGCAGCGTCGCTCTATGGATCGGACGCAACCCTTCGCTATCCGAGCACGAACGCCTCAAAATGCTCCAACTGAGCAACATGTTGCTCAGTAGGGCTACTCAAGAGTCTGTCCAGGGCTTCTTCACCACCAAATATCTGCGCCATGTGCTCAGCCAACTCCCGATGATGATCGGAGAGATAAAGAAAATGGGCGCAATCGATATCGAGGGCCATCCTCAAGTACACCTCATAGATGCGGGTCGTGGGAAGTTTCTAAAGTGCTACTAAGTGTAGGCGGGCACGTCTCAATGCGGTCACGCTCTACTTAAGCCCACACTTTACCACAGCGAGGAAGCGGTTTGACCGTCTTCTCTCACGTGCAGTGAGGTAATTGATGGGCGCCTAAGCCATCTAACCCAACCAACTATAAGCCGTAGACTAAGTGAAGTCACGGGAGCGGTAATCCGGCTCAACGTGCGCACTTGTTCTTAAAAGTAGTTTTCAGACTGAATTATATTTAATCGTACTTAATATATATTTTCTGTTTTTAACCAATCCTAAAAGCTATCTCTGTAGATATACACTAATATCTATTGCGAGCGTATCTTTCTAGATACCTCGCGTAACGGATGACGCTAGCCGTCATCCTCGCTAATGTGAATGCCATTAGGAACACCACATACACAAGGGATGGGTCACAATGCGAACGACACCCAAGTGATCATAAAGCTTTAGGGCAACTTTAGCCCGTTACACGAATGCACCTATGTGCATCACATTTACAAGGGTCGGTCACAATGTGAACCACACCCAAGCGGTGGATCTAATTGCTTCACAAAGTAATTGACCATACCCTTAAAAAAACAACGTGTACTTAATGAGAATTGTACTCATAGGGCAACTTAAGCCCGTTTCAACTGAGGTGAATAAAGTTGAAAGATGCCAATACCCACAAAAGTCTACCCCATGCGAATTAATAAGGCGGTGGATGACGCGGCGGGTCTACAGATTGCCGGACACTCCAAGAAACTGCCCGTCAAAGGTTCGGAGAAAGTGTAATCAAGTAAAATTTACCCTGCACGTGAAGCTGTACCATCTTGCAGTGACAAAAACGTGAACCTTTGTGGGTGTGATGACGAGAATGCCCATGAGGATAGCACGTAGACGATGTAGTGACTCTAAATACGTTATAAAATTAAAGCATTACGTATTCAACTGCTCGACAGCAAAATGTTTAGCATTTATGCCATCGTCAACCAACTTTATGCTTTGGCATAAGGTGTAGTTGAATAGCCAGGACTTGTGTGGCATGGTAGGTACCTGATGAATGTGCAGGCGACCTGAAGTGTCGAGCCTTTTAAGCCCGTTCAGGTGTTGTGTGTTCTCAATAGTGTAGGCGGGCACGTTTTAATGCCACGCTCTACTTAGACACACACTCTAGCACAGCGAAGAAGCAATTTAACAGCCTCTCTTGCGTGCAGTGAGGTAGTTGTAGTGGGCGCGTTAGCGACCTCACCTAACGCACTAAGTACTTTAGTTAAGTGTCGTCACGGGAGCGGTAATCCGGCTCCTTGTGCGCACTTACCAAGTAGGAAGTAGTTTTCAGACTGATTTATATCTGATCGTATTAAATATAAATACCTATTTTTACCAAACAAAAGGTCATCTCCATAGATAACACTAAATATGTATTGCGAGCGTATCTTTCTAGATACTCCGCGTAACGGATGACGCTAGGCGTCATCCCTCCTAATGTGAATGCTCCTATGTGCATCACATACGCAAGGGTTAGTCACAAATGTGAACTACACCCGAGTGCTGGGTCGAATTACTTTAATTTGGTAACTGACCATCCCCTTAAGTACACCAAGTGTACTTAACGGGGACTGGGTAAGATTAGGACAACTTTTGCCCGATACACTATCCCCCCTTAAAAACCAAATTTACATTTTAAATTCGTCAAAGAGGAGCGAGGAACTGCGAGCAGCTTAACGCGCCGCTAGTTTACTCAATCACTCTAGCGACCTGTGTTTTCATCCGCGGCGCCAAAGATGCCACCTAAAAGGGGCCATGTTAATGGTCGTCTTCGAAGACGCCCACTCAATCTCGCACTAAGCGCACGCGCCACGTTAACTCGCAGGCCGCGTCCATGCCTTAGTCGAAACGCCTGCAGCGACTGCTGCTGTCGTGCTAACATGGCTTAAGGATCCATCCCACTTTTACAGCGAGGATGCTGATCCGTCCCTCATTGTCGACTGCAATTAGTCAACCGCGTTGCCGTCACCTCATAGCAGTGATGCGGACAACGAGCCCATGAAGAAGGATGACGGCGGATTATTGCCCATCCAAACTTCTATCGTGGCTCACAACATGGAGACAGCAACATTTTCGAATGCTGTCTCGTCGTCTGCGCTGGATAGCGCAGCGACCAATAATGAGAGCGCTGCCCATAAAGGCGCAGCTGCTTCTCCGTTGGGTATAACCACAACGCCTTATGCTCAGACCATAATCCATAATGGTTCTGACATAGATGATTCGGACACGTGAACGTGCTCAATCGGTCTCACAAGCCAGTAAATTTGAACGTGGCTATGTGACGGTTGGCATATCACTGATACCCCCTCCATCTAAATGGCCTCGTTTAGCGGGCCAAGAGCGTCGCTCCTAGAGCACGCTCTTGTAGACGCACATAATTATTAAGGCATCTTTAAATCATGAAGGGCTTAGGGAAAATCGCTTGGGCGAATTTTCCGATCTCTGTCGTGTTGCGTTCCGATGAAACGCTCGACCACTACGAGGCGGAATTTTTGCGCCACATTCATCCGCATTCCGATGCGATGAAACAGCGGTCGCAGCGATTCAATGTCGCCCGCTTGCGTGTGAAAGAAATCATGGGCGGTGATGTACCCCCTGTTTCTTTTCACAACGCTACTTCTGCTAGTCCATTTGAGACTAGCGAAGAGGGCTCAGCTGGTGCTCCTTTTCTTAGGCAGCCACCAAACCGGGCACATCAATACGTAGGGTATCGATCGGTTCACAAGAGTCAAAACTCTTCGGGTAACCTTTCCATTGGACGAGGGTCTGATACCTTTGCCTCACGGAGCGGTGGGTAAGCAACCTTCCAACAAGGAAGCGTTGGTTACCACCTTCATCCATTAGTGCCGGTGGCGCCCGATAGGAGCGGCGATCTTGCCCAATTACTCGCGGCTGCCTTACCTTCGTCCGTTCAGTCACAGGCGTTTAGCGCTGCTGAACGACGTATTGCGGATCTCGAGGGTCAAGCTTGCGACTGACCTCGGATCTTGTTGGTGTCCGAGCAAAAGCTCGTCAGCGTTATGAACGCCTGAAGACTCGCTTGGACCTCTTTGAGAGAATAATGCTGAGGGATCCGCGTTACTTGCGTGTTGTCCCTCGCTCTCCAAGTCCTCTTCGCGGTCGGAGGCATCGGTCCGATAGCTTTTCGCCTTCACCGTCCCCCTCACCCGAACGACGCTCGACTTACAGTCGGCGTCACCATCGGTCTTCTTAGACGGATGGGGATATGTGACCTCATTTGGGTCTTCATACCGTTTTAGACGACCCACGTAAAATACGCGGTGCGTCTTCATATACGGAAGGGTGAGCCTATAATAAAGGTCTACAACCTCTTCTAGCACCGTAAAGGGTCCAACGATACGCGGCAACAACTTCGTACTACCTCCAGGTAGTACAGAAATTGCATTTTTAGGTAGGGTAGCAGTACTTAATTGTACTTTTCACCCACTCTAAAGCGTTCATTATTTTTGCGACCATTTCGTTCAGCATTTTATTTTTGCTTATCCTGTGCGCTTGGCATTGCGTCACAGACTTTACGTGTGATGGCTAATCGCTCATCCACAAAGCGTTGAGCCTCGCTCACGCTTTTAGCATCAAACTCGCCTATGATACCGCCAAGAGGTCGGCCATAAGGCGTAGTTTTATTGACCACTGCTAAACTGGCAGGGTCACTAGGGCAAGTTTCTGTCTTTGAGATGATACCCTGCCGTGTCATCGTCATAGTGACGAAACTATGTCCCTCTTTTGCACCGAGCATAGTGAGGGGTCCTCCCCCACTAAGATTCGGGCTGCGCACAAACGAGACTGGCGTCCGAGGACGGCGCAGTCCGTTAATAAAAAACGGTGTCTCACCCGTACTGGCGTGGACACTGTTATTTATAACGAACTATACAAAGGGCAATTGCTTGTCCACTCTTTGGGAGTTGCTATAGTGCGCAAGACATTTGCCACGACCCGATTGGCACGTTCCGTTTGGCCATCGGTCTGGGGATGATCTGCGGTCGACATGTGGAGCTTGCTACCGAGCAGCTGAAAAACATGTCGTCGAATACCGGACGTAAAACGTGGATTTCCGATTTGATACTGTGGACTTGGGCATCTCGTGTAGTCGGTATACATGATCCAGAAACAAGAGAACTGCCTCCTTGCCTGTGATCGATGTTTTACATGGTGCTAAATGCAACATTTTGCTCAGTCTGTCTACAAAGACGACTAGCCCCGTCCAACCCTTATGATCG